>NW_015150687.1:538550-577551 GCF_000732505.1 Cyprinodon variegatus
CATCCATCCATCCATCCATCCATCCATCCATCCATCCATCCATCCATCCATCCATCCATCCATCCATCCATCCATCCATCCATCCATCCAAGTTGTTTCGCGAGGGGTGCTCTTGCTCGGTCTGGTGAGAGGTGGGTTACACCCTGGACAGATCACCAGTCTATCATAGGGCACATTCGAATCCTATTGTATGATTGAGTTACCACTGACATTTGTTTATTTTATGAAATATTCTTTTTTTTTATCTATCTATTTGATTATCTATTTACTTAGTTCTATATTTATATTAAATTATATCAGAGCTGGTCCTCCATATTATAACGCTATGCTAGGCAAAACAATTTATGGCCTTAGGTATGGGGACCTTCACATCCAATTCGGATACAATGTTGCTTGCCACTTGGTGTGAAAATAGGTGCGTTTGAATTGTCGGCTGCGTCCTCTGTAGGACCCACTCTACCTGGAGTGGGTTTTCAAAAGCCATTAAAATGAGGAGGCCGGACGGAGTGTTCGAATTTGATCAGGCATCAAGCAAAAAATGTATCATGAAACCTGAACATTTTTATCCCTTGATCTAATTTATTTCATTTTCGTAGGAACTGGTGAAAGTGGGAAGAGCACCTTCATTAAACAGATGAGGATCATCCATGGCAAAGGGTACAATGAAACTGACAGGAAAAATTTCACCCGGATTGTCTTCCAAAATATCGTCACAGCCATACAGGCGCTAATTGAAGCTATGAGTTATCTACACATCCAGTATGCTGACAACCAAAATGTTGTAAGAATCTTACAAAATTCTTAATGGTCTACTTTTATATCCTCTTTGTCAGATTATGTAATATTAACAATGTTCACTTTAGGGTTTCTATGCTTTTTGATGAGTGTCAAATTTAACCCCTGCTAAACTGGCTGTCATAGTAATACTGTATCATAGATGTAGAGGATATCTTCTGTGTCTGTTAACCTTTATGCAATGTTGTGGATTCTCATAAAGCTCTCTGTACCACATTGCTCTATGTGCAATGCATACTGTCTAAGTGCCTAACTCTTTTTGTGTGAATATTTGGTTGCCACTAGTATGTCTTTAAACCTATTCTGCCAAATATCAAAGGTGTGTTTCTAGTAGACTTGTAGTAGACCTGTGGCTATTTTTTTGTCAGAGTTATGCCAAGAAACTGAGCGAGGTGGAGGTATCTGATTTGACGACATTGGCGCCCTGGCAGGTGGATGCCATCAAGCGAGTATGGAATGATGGTGGTGTACAAAAGTGCTATGACCGTCGGAGGGAGTACCAGTTGTCAGACTCTGCCAAATAGTAAGATCTAAACTGAGTATTTGAATATAGATATAAATTATGATCATTTTAACACAATGCTTTATGATAGTTTTGCTGGACATCACAATATTAAACTGCTTGTTTTGTTATTTATGTTTTAGTTATCTGAATGACATGGACAGAATCACAGCCCAAGATTATATTCCATCTGAGCAGGATATCTTGAGGGTCCGAGTAGCCACTACGGGTATCATAGAGTACATATTTGATATGTCAAAAGTCACCTTCAGGTATGCTGCCACTTTGTTCCATAGCTAACACAAAAAGGGACAGGTTTAACACCCTTTTAAACCTTTACTTTGCTGTCATTGTTGGTTTGAAAAGGAGAGAAATACAAGTGTTTTTGGTTTGACAAAACAAAAATCAATACAAGTACGTCTTCTGTTCTCAGAATGGTGGATGTGGGTGGCCAGCGCTCAGAAAGGAAAAAATGGATCCACTGCTTTGAAAGTGTCACTTCGATCATATTCCTAGCAGCCCTAAGTGAATATGATCAAGTACTTTATGAGAGCCAGAATGAGGTATGTTCTGATCTAAAGTTTGTTAGTTTCAGATGGGTTTAACAGTAGCTTTTGCTAAGATTGTTCGCATCTGTTTTAGAACCGGCTACGAGAGAGCCTTGCCCTGTTTGAGACAATCAACACATCCAATTGGTTTCAAGATTCTTCCACTATTCTTTTTCTGAACAAAACAGACCTGCTGGCTGAGAAAATCACAGAATCTCATCTGGCAACATACTTCCCAGAATACAATGGTAAATTATATCCTGTTGCTCATGTTAAAATTTTTTGAATTTAAAAAAATAACGTTTATCTACAACTGCTTTCAGTTGTAGTTTTTATTTTTCGCCATTTTAAAGATTAGTTTCATTTTTCCAGTTTGCTTTATTAAAAACATTGGGTCTTTTAGTTCATTTAGTGGAATTAATTCAAGCCTTGATTATGGGTGGTGAGAAATCACCATCAAAAATACCTTAAGAGTTGTTACATATTTACTTTGATGCTTTGTGTTTTTCTTGCTCTTAGCTTCTCAATTAGAAATACAGCAGGGGGTCAAGCCCATACCAGCAATTTGTGGACATGTGGCAGAATTACCCTAAATAAATTGCTTATTCAAAGTCTGCATGAACAGGTTTGAGGAAGCCAAACCTGAATTACAGTCTGAAACTATCTTGTGATGAAGAAATTAGGTTACCTATTACAATATTCTCCTGAAAAAAACTTCCAAAAGTAAAAGAAATAAAAAAAACTGAAAAAATATATGCTCAGTCTTAATACATTTTTTTAATCAAGTTGTATAATAGAGGGATTTTTTTTTTACCTTTGCCTGGTGACACCTCTGATATTTGTCCAGATTCCGAGATCCTCGCTTTATGCTCCAAGGAGACTTCCTTGGTTTCGATTAAGGCCACCAAACTTTTACTCCAACTTTTTCAACATTTCAAAAAATTCATGATAATCATTCAAAACCCCATGAGAGGAGAGGTTATAATGCGCCGACTTAGTCTGTTTTAAGTCAGACTGTTTGAATTCCCATGAAGGTTTATGAAACCCCGTTCCTCAAGTTGTTTTCCACACAACACAGTTACCAAGTATATACACAGTGTCTCATAATGTTCATTCTATTTCACCCCCAATTAAGATGGGGTTTTTTCACCTCCATTACCATCATCTTTAATATGCATGGTGGGAATATAAGGAGTCAAAAGGAAACAAAATTAATAACTAACAATAAACTTCTTCAAATTGTCGTCATCTAGAAGAAAAAATAAAAATCTCTTTAGCCATAGATACATAATAAATAATATATATATCATAAGCAATAGCTAAATTATGAATGGAGCTCTTTGGGTTTCTCTAATTGTGTTCACTCTCTCTCCCACAGGGCCCAAAGGTGATGCTGAATCAGCAAAAAAGTTCATTGAGAAGTTGTACATTCAATTACACCAAAATTCTCATAAAGCCCTCTATACACACTTCACCTGTGCCACTGACACAGAGAACATCCGGGTTGTCTTCAAAGCTGTCAAAGACACTCTCTTTCAAGAAAATCTTGAAAGATTCAACATTGTATGAAAGAAACCCCAGTGATTATTTATCTTTAGTAACACAAAAGTTCAGGTACAATCAAATGTTGCAATTTTTTGAAATTAAAATACTGTCAGACTACGGCTTTGAAAACCATAAAAAACACAAAGCAAACATAAGAATGTTTAACTCCACTGTACTGAATCATGTCATTTTATTGAAATAGCAATGTATCAAATAGCAAATTATAAAAATGTTCATAATATTTAAATATTTGAAATCAGAAGTATTTAACCTTATGGGAAACAAAGGAAAAGCGAAGAATGTTGAAAATCACTTATAAATAAATAAATTCCATTATGGTAGATTTGTCATATTTTTTTCTTCTTTATAGAGCATAAAACTTCAGACACACTAAAACAGACACTAAAATACAGTAGGTAGTGATATATTAAGTCAGCTATGTTTACATAAAATGATTTGCTAAGAACTGTTCTTGCTTATTAAAGATTTTTTTCCAATTTTTATTTAAATATCTTTTGAAGTTATTTTAAATTAATTTTCCAACCACATTAGAAGGGGAATCACTGGTATGAGGATTTAACCTGAAACATATGATTCAGCCAATGCTGATGTGGGGCCCCTTTTTTCGAAACCTCTTTTCAAAAGGCTTTGCTATGTAGTACCATTAATGTGAAATTATTCTTTTCATACTAAGCAATAATTGTACTGATTGGTTGTTGTATGAAAATAACAACTAAATTGTTAGTTCCACTTTTATTTTTCTTCCATTCCCACCATCACAGCGCTCCCTGGATGAAAGGCGGCCTTAACATTACCCTATTTAGCCTAGGCCAAGAGCCGGTCCTGAATAGCTCAGGATAACTTGAGCCACTCTAACTATGCGCTTTATAAAAAAAATTAAGTTTTGAGCCTTGCCTTAAAAGTAGACATGGAGTCTACTCTGTGGCTGGCTAGCTCAAGTGTTAAGTCACCCGTCCTGCACACAGGAAGCCTGTATCCCAGCTGGGGGGAATGAGCAGCCAGTGTGGGTCCTTAGGCAAGACCATTCAAGCTAATGCCTTCTTTGTAGAGTGGCAGCCTAGTGGTTAGGAATCCTAAGGTTCTGAGTTCAAGCCTGACTGCCACTCTTGCACCCTGAACAAGTTTTTTAGTTCTATTCTGGATTTAACAGGAAAGCAATAGACAAAAGTTGAGACAGGAGAAAAATTTCATATAAACTCTGGCTGCAGCATTTTGGAACAGCTGATGGCTTTTAACTACAGTTTGTGGACTTCCTGATAGTAAAGAATTAAAAAAGTCTAGCCTTGAAGTAATTAATTCATGGACAAGTTTCTCATCATCACCCCTGGACAATATTCCATTATTACTGTATGCAACATTCCGTAGATGAAAGAAGGAAATTTTACAAACCTTGTCGATATGGGATTTAAATGATCAAAAATAACACCAAGATTTTTTAATTTATCATCTGAGATCAATTTAATCCCATCCAAATGAAGTGACTCACTAATCAGCTTCTTTTTCAAAGACTCTGGTCCAAAGACTTTAAGTTCTGTTTTGTCTGCATTCAGGAGCAGAAAGTTAAGTCATCCAGGTTGTTATGTCTTCAAGACATGCCTGTAATCTATGTAATGGGTTAGCTTCATCTGGATTTATAGACACATATAGCTGAGTATCAGCATAACCACGAAAATTAATCCCTTGCTGTCTAATAATTCTACCTATTGGTACCATATATATATATATATATATATATATATATATATATATATATATATATATATATATATATATAGTAAAGAAAACTGGTACTAGCACTGATCCCTGTGGTACTCCACAGGTAACCCCAGAGCATGAGGAAGATGTATCATTAATTTGAACAAACAGAAATATGATTTAAACCAGCCTAGTGCAGTTTCTTTAAATTCTACAAAATATTCAAGTATTTCTAAAACAATTTTATGATCAACTGTGTCAAATGCAGCACTGAGATCTAACAGGACAAGTACAGTCTATTATCTGAGGCAATGATAATATGTTTAGTGACTTTCACCAGAGCTGTTTCAGAGCTCTAAAACTAAACTGAAACTCTTCAAAAATCATTATGATGTGAGTGGTCACACAATAGTTTAGCCACTATTTTCTAAACAATTTTAGATAATAAAGGAAGACTGGATATAGGCCTATAATTCACCAAGTCATCTGGGTCAAAAGACGGTTTCTTAAGTAAAAGTTTAATTACAGCTACCTTAAAATCCTGAGGAACATATCCTTGAAACAGGGACAGAAAGAAATAAGAGTGAATACTTAATTAAATAATGTGGTTGGAAGTGGATCTAACATACAACTTGAAGGCTCAGATGAGGATGAAATTTTTGCTAACTCTGAAAGTTCAAATGGATGAAAGAATGTCTAAACCCGGTTCAGATTCTTTAGTTTCCTCACTCTTCAGAGATAAATCAGTCATATTTAGAGCAGTGGCGGCTGGCAAAGTTTTCTCCAGGGGGGGCTATAAATTCAAAATAGATGCATACCAAAAACCAATCAAATGTATACTAAGTAATCACACAAGTATATTTATATGAATGCCAACACTTTATAAAATAAAAGGCAAATCTTGAGTAACAAACCTAAAGAAATCATATACCAGTTTAATAATGGAGAAGCTATTTGTCAGCTTTATATATTTTTAATGTATAAAAACAATTTATTTTCTGAGAATGTGTTTTTTTTTAAGAGCAACTATGCAAATTAACAAACATCTAGAAAAAGTGCACTATATTATATAATTTTCCATGTGAATCCCAGATTGTTCATTCTTCTTTATCTTTTCAAATAGTCAAAAGAGGTTCACCTCCACTTTCTCTTGGTAAGTTTCCGGCTGGTCAATCACCTGCACAATAACTGTGACGACAGTTCCTGTCACCTCAGCGTGTAGCTTTGGCCACTATTGGCCAGCTGCCACTGTGCTAATAATCTTATTTTTAATAGAATCCATCTTATTTATAAAGAATCCCATAAATTCATTACTACATGTCTGCTTCCCTGCTTCTGCTGCTGCTTCCCTAATTGAATTTCATTTCTCAAACTCTCTATCCTACTTCTGCACCTTGGTCGTGAACACTGGATCATGACATACTGTAAGTACTCTCAATGCTGCCTCTTGGAATGTTATTTTCAACAAAGCTCCATCAATTGTTATAAAATATTCTGTGAACTGTAGCTTACACACAATACCCTTATGGGTGGGACTTTACATGCAACACAGATAAAGCAGAAGTCCATTTCACAAAGCGGTTTTTTTTTTAAAAAATCAAAGTTTTTTTGAACCTGAAATAAGGGAAACTGAGTTTTAGCTTTAACAAAGAGAGTTTACTCAACCTTTGTGTCTGTTACCATTGTGACATTGGTCCTCATGTAACAACATTTTCCCATTCTCGTCATAAATTTCTCTTCCTTTTTCTCCTACCATGGGCTATTTTAAATGTGAAATATCAGATTCAACAAACGTTCTTAACTTCAGAAAATGTTCCTAGATGTTCCTTATAAACCTTATGCTGTCCACCTGTGTGTAAGTGAAAATGCTTTCATGAGAAATGTAAATCTGCATGATATGCATAATACAGTAAGGCTATATGGTATAAGCCTACGACTTCCCACATTTTTCAGGAGGTGTTAATTCATAGAAATGGTATTGAAGATGAAGAAGGTAACAAAACAGGTTAGAGATTAAAGTTCTGAAAACTGAAAGCTGAGCAAAAGAATTAAAGGAAAAGCAGCCAGTAGACTGCTGTTAACCAGATCTGGCCAGTTCTATATCACTTCTATACCTGTTTACTTCTATATCTGTTCGTTTTACTTTTGTGTGTTGGTCAGCCAAAATGGACAATCTTATGCTGACCTATGGTGGCCAGAGTGTCCAGCCTCAACTTACATGGTAATTCTGCAGAAGGCCCAAAATACTGACTGGGGGCTGTGGGGGACACTTGCTGACTTACTTTTTGATGAAAATGGAAAGATGGCAGAAACGCTCTGCCTTCTGGGGGGGTCTTCCCCTGGAAATGGCAGAAGACGCAAGAGCCTGATAAATGATTAGACTTACTGTACCTCTGCAGATTTTGCTTGTATCAATGATTTGTTAAACATGAATAAATACAGTTAATACTTAACAATGTTTCCTCCTTTGTGTACGCTATTTGAGAAACAACACATCATCAGATTTAGACAGGTTAAAAAGGGTTCTACAGCAACATATGTATATTCATAAAAATGGAAGAAGGCAAGAGGTGCAACACATGATGTAATTGCTTAATATGGGTTTGCCATCAACTAACACCAGCACAACAATCTGTTAAATCTCCTTTTAATACATACACACTCATGTACTGCACATCACAAGACCATGTCTGTCATCCCTTCACCTCACTATCCATATGTCTAATACATCAACATGAAAATATTGATGTTGAATCTCTAATTTGACAAAGTCATACCAATGTCATGACCGATATTAAAATGTAATTTATGATTGTAGAGTTGCATGATATATATTGATATAGCCTAATAAAATGAACAACTGCTTCTAAGTAACAGCAAATGTAGTCATTTAGTGAAAATCCAGGTTTTGATATTAGCTGACTAAGCGCGCAAGACTATTACATCAAGTCTGGAGTGTTCATAAAATATGTTAATACCTGACAGACAATTAGAAATAAAATAAAAATTGTCATTGTGACATTTTCTCCTAAATCACTCATATGAAAGCTTTAAGAACTAATTTATTCATGCAAACGGCTCTTGAATGAGAACCATTCTCCTCAGAGCTAACCTGGTCAGCAGCAGGTTTTCCCCAATAAACCTAGAGATCTCTGTCTCCACCTTCCTTAAAGCCAATCACGTTTTATTACCTGTCTAGCAAGCAGAATTTAGTTGTAAGTCTGTGGCAACAATAAAAAGATGATCATTTAGTAGGTCCATAGACAGGGTGTTAAAAACATAAACATAGCAAGTCCTTTTGATGAGGATCCGATCAAAGAATGAGTGGCCTCAATTCCCAGAGAATTAAATATCAGAATCAGAATCAGACATACTTTAATAATCCCAGATGGAAATTACAGTTTTAGTACAACCATTCATCACAATACATAACATACATTAGAGGTCCAGGTGGTTGGGGAAAAGAGGGAAAAAAAACATTTCACACTTTATCCTTGGTGGGGCAGTCTTCTGTGCCCTTTCGCCATAACATCCAGGGGAGATTAGATAAAGGGGGTAGGTTGAATCCAGAATAACACTTATTGTTTTGAGAGCAGGCTGCACAGGAATTTCTTTCAGCCTTGAGTCTTTGTCTTGCTGGCTCTTTCGTGGCGAAATCCAATATTTCAAATGTGTTGAGCTTTTCCACCTTGAACCGAGCATGCACGTCCAAGATGTTATCCCATCTCACCTTTGAGTTCAACCACCGCAGCCAGCCTGCGTTCAATCACACCCAGCATACAGCTCAGCTCCCGATCGTGCTTGTTCGCAGCCTTTGTGATGGCGCCAACTGCTGCCAGCAGCCTGATCAATGCCCAAATTGCTGCCGAAATCCTCTGTAATTGAAGATACATCAGGTATCCTCCAAATCCAAACAGGAGAAATCCGAAGGAAAACCGAAGGAGATATTTATAGGGAGATGGTTGTCAGACTACCTATAGATGTGCTTTAATATTCCTGGCAGAATTGCCAAAAAAATTCAGGGAGTGCCATTCTCCATCTGGGTCCACTCTCATCTTCTGCAGAAAAGTAGCTTTCGTCTTGAGTTGTTTTATTTCTAGGACAATGAGGGGTTATTATCATTAACCCTATCACAACAGCCTATGGCTGAGATGAGAATGCTTTTAATAAATGTCAAAAGCGCCTGCCATAAAGACTTCATATATACTTACGTATTTACTAGATTAGCAATCAGATTCTATGCATCTCCTACACCTTTGTAGCTGTAGCGCTGTTGATCTTTTAAATACTTTCTCCAATATTTTCTTTTAATTCTGCATCAAAATCTGGGTGTCAAATAAACACTTCCTGTTCCCTATTGTCATGGTGACTCATCAAATCTGAGTTCCACTGATAATGGCTTTTCATAATTGTTACGCATGTGATCAACTCCCAGTTAACCTACACAGAGAAGATTAAACTAACTTCAGAGTTGAGGATTTGTGTCTGTGTTTGTTACAGTAAACCTGCTTTGTGAAAAGGGCCTGACATAAGGGATTGTGACCTAGTCCCTAACAATGGGGTGACATGTCATGTAGCGAGCAGGTTCCCATTTCCATGTATGTCCTTGACTCAGTGGTGCAGGATCTGATTCCTTACAGTGTTTGATGCATGGGTGCTCTCCTTCTCTCACAGCAATCTCTCACTGTCTATTTACTGTAGGAAAATATTGCCAATCAAGTAAAAAGAAAATATGGGCTAAATATCTTTTAGATTTTTCGTTCTCTTTGAAATATCTTTACAGATAAGTCCTTAGAATCTATTGAGAGGAGATCAAAATTTCTGATTGCAATGGTACCTTATACTGAACTATTAAGTATGTGTGCTATTTTCCATTGTACACCTTTTTTCACTTGCTGATGGCATCAGACTGGTTTAACAGGAAAAACAAAAACACCTCCTGCTAAACAATGAGAGAAGGAAGTGAAACTGCAGCCTGTACCCAGCTACAGTGACTTGATCTGAATACCTCAAATTATAGCTCCTACCACCGGTTCTTAGCTCCTGTCCCTTTACCTTTCACACTTTTTATGGCAACCACTTGTGCACTTCCACCAGGGATTAAGAGTCCTTACTGAGGTATTTGGATCAAGTCAGGACCCTAGGTTTTGAATCCATTTGCATTTAAGTCACAGTAATGTTAAGGATTTTATTTTTCTGAATATTCTTAACATGTATTATTACCACTTTCTTTGTAAAATTGAGCACACACAATTATTCAAGTCCACACAAACCTATTTCTCCTTGTTTAAAGAAAACACACTTTTTTAGAGTCAAAAGTTTATCTTATAGGGAATCAAAGGGGCAAACATCATTCTATTAGAGAATAATGAAATTGAAAGCAGATTTTAATCAGCAAAGCTTTGACTGAGAGCCTATGCCCTGCAAAACAGATATGTTCAAATTTACCTGAATTGTATTTCACATTAGAGGAATTGCTGCTGTACCTTCAAGGATCCTTGCTTCTAAAATCAGATTTACTTGCTAGATCTGATTTATATTTTTTTGTACAAAACTTATTTATCACTAGGACAGCTGGTAAACTTCGACGACCATAAAGCATTTCTGGTTGTCCTCTGAATAAAAATACAACATAGAGAATTTTGAGAGAGGTGGAAAAACAAATGAAAAAGGAACCCAGCCATAAACCGGAACTTTTTATTTTTAATCCTGTTTTCTTTTTTGTTTTGTTTTCAAAATTTGATTTAAGGAAATTGATCAACTATTTTAAAACTGTGATTTAAAACCAGAATCTGCTCAATGTTAAAGTGTGAGTCAAGTATTGCAGACATAGTTGTTCCTATAAACTACGGAAACTCTACAAGACATCCCTAAAAATGTAGAGGCCATATTTTTCATTGAGCATTATTTACCCATTATGTCCCATATGGTAGTTATGTATTTGAGGTTTTGCCTAAACTACTATACTGTGAAATATCATATCAGTTTTCCCAACTTCTAAATTAGAAAAAATAAATAACTCTGAACCAAGAAAAAAATGCTCTTTCTATTCAGGCATTTTGATTAAGATTGATTGTCATGACGACCAAAAGACTGTGATAGCCTGTACACACTTAAATGTGTTCTTTAATGTTTAAGGATCTTTTGTAGGGCTAAATAGCAAGGGTCTGGAGGCCACTGGCAGCTCACATGCTAGAGCATGTACTACTGAGGCTGTGTGTTCACCATGGTAACCCCTGGTCTGAATATGTCCTTGCCCACTTACTGCCAGTCATATCCTGTCTTTCCTGCTGTATTCTGTCTCAAAATCATTATTAAAAATAAAACAGAACCCCCATCTACACTTTGATAATGGTTTTGCTTTCCATACTTTGCTTGAATATTTATTTTTTCTGGGAATTGGGGATTTACTCCTTACTTTTATGTATTTATTCATTTAATTATTTATAATTTTTTCCCCAGTGTCCTGGCAATGTGGCAATAGGCCTGAGGCCCGAGGAGATGTAAATAGCTGAGTATAGCTCATACCTAAACCGGGACAAGGGAGATAACATCAGCAATCATTCTACAATAGCTATTATTACTGATAATCTTTTTTAGGAGTCGTTGACATTTCTATGCCATTTAAAGTGACATCTGTTTCTTAAGCTCATTTCCAGTGGAGTCTTTGCTCTTCAGCTGCTAAATTAAGTTGTTGCATAATGATTCGCAACGTAAGCCCTCCGGCTTGCAGTCAGAGCACGCTTTCTGAATTTTGGTCTGAGACTGATTCTTACAGAACACATTTGTGATATGTAGAGGGACTGGTCCTAATTTAATAAACTTAATGGATAAGTGCTGCATGTCTTCTGGCGAAAGACGGAGTCTAAGGATCTCTAAGAAAATAAACAGACAAATTCACTTTGATATATTAAAGCACAGAAGGAGGGTTGGGCTGCTGCTTTTAGGTGAGAAATTGATCATATTTAATAATAATTGATCATATTTCTTTATCTAGAAAGAGTTTATCTTTACTGACAATTGAGATAGTAATATAAGTGTATTGCTTTTAAGGGGGCATAGTCATGTTATATGATGCAAAAAGACTGAAAACTATCTGATAATGATAAAATAGAGTAATATACACGAAACATCCTCACAGTGTTTAGATCTACATTTAATCCTTTTTGAGCCTAAATAGAGTTCAGCCCCAGATTAGATGAGCAGACATAAACAGGTGTATTGTGCTGGCAGTTCTGTGGAACAATCAGAAAGCTAGATGACGACAATTCAGGCAGTTACATAGTAAAGCTGCCTTAACCAGACTGCCTTGCAGTAAAGTGACAGCTCTCTGTGGTCCAAGACAAACAGATATTAATTAAATAAACCAATCTACAGAAACTCTAAGTGCAAGTGAATTCTCCTCAGAGACTCCTATCAGAATAAAGAAAAATAAAATGTTTGCCCCTGGCAAATACAACCAGACACATAGCATCTACGGTGCAGTTTTTGTGCCTCCAGGCTGGACACACATTTTCCAATTTTTTGCACAATAGGGACAATGTACAGTGTTTAATCTTACACACTCTCTCAAAACCTATCTGCCACTCTGAAAACGCACACTCGACAACGTCTGTGAGCTCTCGACTTTGTCTATGTGTGTGCTTGGCTTCATCTCTGCACGCACTCGGTCTGATCCCAGCCTGGGCTCCATCCCTTTGCTCACAACTTTTAAAGCTGTATGTAAACGAACCACACCAAAGAGCCAATCAAAGACAGGCCTTTTTTCATCAATCAAAGTAATCCTTGCAAATACTTAAAAAACTACACCGTGGCAGGGATTACAAAAGCAAACAGCAGGACTTAAGAATAAAAAACATGGACTGTATCAGTAGTAACACTTAAATGCTCTATGTTATTATACATTTTAATATAAACTAACCCTGAATAACGCGTGAAAAATATTCATGTCCCATTTTCAGATGTTTTTCTTCTTTGGGTTCTGCTAAGGGAAGGCCTATAATGCATGTCATTTTATTACTTTCCTGCATATTATGCTATGGATCCACAAGACATTCTTTGTCTTGAGCCTATTTCTCTTGATTTCATCCGAGACAAACGCAATAATCAAAATTAGAAAAAAGCATTTTTCCCATGTCACATAGCTAAAAAAAAAATGAAAATATTATATAGAATGTACAGTCTCCCATGGTTCATTTACATGCAACTTTTCAAGGATGGAGCCCAAGATGGAGCCAAGTGAATGAGTAAAGATCAGGCTGAGCGCATGAGGAGATGAAGGAAAGCGCACACAGAAACGTTTTTGAGTCCGCATTTTTAGAGTTGGACAAGGGTGTATGAGTTTAAGTACATTATAGGCTAAAACCTTTTCATTAAAATAAAAATTAAATTAACATTATAACGGTATATCCTGGTTAAGTGCATTGTTGAGTAACCCTGAATTGAATCTGATCTTTAGTAGTCTGCCTACACCCCCACCGCTCTGTTTGTTTCAATCACTCACTCTCATCCATCTATAATAAATGTTGTTTGTACTTAGACTATAAATACTACAGTATTACAATCACTAGCAGTGTTGGGCACGTTACTTTAAATAAATAACTATTTATAATTAATAAGAACTTAACTTTATTGATCTCACATTGGAGAAATGTATCTCTGCATATAACCCATCCCCTTGGGGAGTTTTGGGCTGCCATTGTGCAGTGCCCAGGGAGCATTGTGGGGTTAAGGGTATTTTTTGTTTTATAATATGAATATGGCTGTTTGAAATGTAAAATTAATAGTTGATAGCTTTTTCTAAAAGTTTAAACACTAAGTTCATTAGGTTAAATAAGTTGATAACTTTTGAAGTGACCCTGCTCACTAACTAACACATAAACACGAAAAAAAACATAACCTCCATAGCAGAGGTATTAAATGATAATGTTGCAATAGCTGTGCTACATTTGTATTTTTCTATAAACAATGTTTAAATATTGTAACAATTTATCATATATATTGCAATTGAAAATGTATATATTAACGTTATGCACAATTAGTTCAATGTATATTTTTTTCTATTTTTTTTTATTTTTCAGCTGTGGCAGAATATAAAACAATTACGACTGTCATTGTGTCTCAAAAAACTTATAGAGTCACACAGTAACTTACCTCTAGACACATTACAGATAACCTTTGTTGTCATTTTCTTAGGTTCAGATATCATTGACACATTTATGAGACAGTTGAGGATTCTCTACCGAAAAGAATACATTGAAGATGAAAGAAAAGACGTCAACAAGTTGGTTTCCTATAACGTCAATATAGACATCCAATCACTGATCAGTTCCAATGTGACCCTGCAGATTGATTATGATGATCATCAGACCATAGTGAGAGCTTAAACTGTTGACATCAAAACTTTTACTTGTTATTAAAATTAGTTTAGCTTCAAGTAGCAATACAAATAAGTGAACTGCGGAATAGCATTATATATGCTCTGTTTGTAAACAAATTACTGGATGGCAAATTCTTTCATTTTAATTTAAGAATTCATTCCAAGTAATTACTACACAATCAAACATTATTCCTATTCATATCACAGATATAAATGAGTATATGAAATGAGTATCTCTTGCTTCACTCTAAGTAAACCTCTTGTCATTGGAGTGTGTTTGACAGAATTATTTGTCTAATTTGAGATATGATAACCAATAGACAGCACTTAGCGTATGTCCAAAGCTTTGTAATTTGATTCAGTCGGCCAGCCAGACTAACTAACACCATGTGCACAGTTTAAATTCTGGAAAGGAGCAGGTAGAGCCTGATTTCAAAGATAAGACTGACAAAGTCCATTGAAACAGTTTGGAAACAATCAGATAACTACAGATATGATGCAAAAAAAACTTTTTTAAAATAAAGAAACGTTCTTAGAGCAGCTAGTTGTTTAAAGGTACACAGCTTTTTAGGGACATTATAAAGGATATATCTAAAAAAAAAAAATAGCTACATTGCCGCTGTGATCTTGACTGTTATGGTTACAGAATTCCATTCAATATAAAAATACTTTATCAAGCCCAAAGAACAACTTAATTGAAAGGTGCATGATAGGCCTGCCTCAGGTGCTCCGATTGATTCAGTCTGTTTACCATCAAAGAGTATTGAGTCTTACCAGCCTGATTTACGATCTGTAGGTTACACTGACTGCTATAGTGCAGCTTTACTGCAGTCTTAGCTCCCCTTTAACACAGAACCAGGCTAAGCTACTCTGTGACTAGGTCCTATGAAAGCCATGAAAATGAGGAAGTTTATAGCCATTTCTGACTGTCACCACCCTCACTCAGCGTAAGCTCTGTCGCCAGCAAATGTAACAGTTGATACAAAAAGAAGGCAAAGGATGGATGCCGAAATTCTCATTAGTATTTTGGGTGCTAATTAAATTTTTGAGGAGCTTTAGCATCAGTACCTTTGTCTGAGATATCACATTTGTAGTTCACACACTGCACAGGTATTGTAATCTGTGCTTAAATGTCATCCAAACCTATTTGCACAGCGACAGAAAAAAACACCTTTGAATACACCAAAAATTACGATTTTGCCAAAAATCGTAATTGCGATTATGTTCAACCAATATTGTGATGGTATTTTTTTTTCTTTCTTTTTACACTAACCACAAGCACATGTGTCACTCCAATGTTTTATTTTTTTCATGACCATTAATGCCTGAGGCCTTCATCCAGAGTCCATTGTCGAAGGGCCTTACCGTTACCATTGTTTGGAAAATACTTACGTCTACTTGCATGCAGTGGTGGACGAAGTACTCAACAGTAGCACTTGAATAAAAGTATTAAGTATTAAAGCACTCACTTTTGAAAATAGTTATTCAAATATAAATAGATTTAAAAGTCCTTAAGTATTCATAAATACAAATTACATTTTCTAATATCAGTACATCTCTCCATAATTTTAAAGAATGTTGTAACTTTCAAAAACCACCTTATGTATTGATGCATAGAACCACTCTGCTACAAATCCTACACCACCTGTAAAGAACTTCAGCATAAAAATGCCACAAAAAATAAGGATAGCTATTTTTATTATTATTTATTATTAAAAAAACAAAACAACAAGAAAACAGCAATTTTTAAATTCATTCTTGTTATTAAGACGACTGCATGCCCCTGTCCTCCAGACATGCTCTGGCAGCCTGTAATGTCCTCCTCACTGTTATCAGCAGACTCCAAACACAGCATTCACATTTTTGATGCCCTTTTCTGATGGTAGGGAATTTTAATCATGTCTCCTTGTTCTCCACTCCCCTCACTCTCGTACAGTATGTTACCTGCAACAACTAAAATAATAAATCACTTATGTATTGATGCCAACACCGAGGAGGCATACTACTCATCACCTATCTCTCCACAAGCACAACTCAAACCACAAACAGTTTCATTTCTAACCTATAAAAGCCTTTTTAACGTAGAGCTGAAAGAAGCAGAGTGAAAGGATGAATGTACGATAATTAAACCCAATGACACAGTCTCTTATTGGACAATCTACATCATTTTATCATTTCAAGTTATTTAAAGAGGGAGCTTCTACAGACAAATCTGCTGTTTGTACATAAACAGCAGAAAATTTTCCCATTTTGAATAAATTTTTTTTGCAGATGCAGTCGCTTTGTCAAGCAAGTCAAGCCATTAGGCACGTATCCTTCCCACTGCTCCGTAAATAAATTAGCATGAACCCTGCTTTGCTCATGCTTTAATACCTCTGACCTCCAGTTGTGAATTCTCCTTTCTGGGAGTTGTAGCAAAAATAGGTATACTGTGTGCTGTTGGATTTTGAGTTTTATTCAGTCTCCTTTATTCTATAGGTTAGTAAACATTTGTGAATATTTGTTCCCTTTATGGCAATAAGGTTTCTTTAAATATTAACTCATGGAATTGTTTTTTTTTAATTCACTCTTATATGGCCTCCATGTGATGCAGAACTTGCAAAAAGGTTTAAGAGGATGTTTGTTGAGCTCTGCAAAGGTTATGACAAATTCCTCTACAGTCATGGCCAAAATTTTTGAGAATGATTCAAATGTTAATATTTACAAAGTGTACTGCTCCAGTTTTTTTAACGGCAATTTACATATACTCCAGAATGTTATAAAGAGTGATCAGCGTAACAGCAATTAATTGCAATGTCAATATTTGCCAAGAAAATGAACTTTATCCCCCAAAACACATTTCAACATCATTGCAGCCCTGCCTTAAAAGGACCAGCTAACATCGTTTCAGTGATTGCTTCTCAGCCAAGGGAGTCGGCTCTCTCACAATCTTACCTAAAAACACAGCCATGACTAAAGAATGGTACCAGAATGTCCTCCGAGAGCAACTTCTCCCAACCGTCAGAGAGCAGTTTGGTGATGAACAATGCCTTTTACAGCATGATGGAGCACCTTGCCATAAAGCAAAGGTGATATCTAACTGGCTCAGGGAACAAAACATAGAGATTTTGGGTCCATGGCCTGGAAACTTCCCTGATCTTAATCCCATTGAAAACTTGTGGTCAATCATCAAGAGACGGGTGGGCAAACGAAAAACTAGGCAATCAAGCGTTGATTGTGCAGGAATGGACTGCTATCAGTCAGGATTTGGTCCAGAAGTTGATTGAGAGCATGCCAGGGAGAATTGCAGAGGTCCTGAAGAAGAGGGGTCAACACTGCAAATATTGACTTGCTGCATTAACTCATTCTAACTGTCCATAAAAGTTTTTGTTACTCATAATATGATTGTAATTGTATTTCTGTATGTGATGTCAACATCTGACATACACACATTAAAACCAGAGGGCAGTAGATCGTGTGAAAATATAATATTTGTGTCATTCTCAATACTTTTGGCAATGACTGTACACACATTTCACTTGTGCTGCAGACCCCAATAACTTTCTGTTTGTTTTCAGATCGGTCAAAGATTTGATTTCCTAAGAAAATAAAATTTATGACTGCTGGGAAAAATCCACATGACTCAAAATGATGTCCTTCTTTTATGTTAAGATTTTAATCTGTGTAACCTTTACCAAACAGGCATAACTGGAATTGTCTTACTGAAACATTCCTTGCATATTTTTTTTCTAGAAATACTCTCTATATATCTGTTTTGTTAGTCATTCCTTTTACGTTAGACAAATACAGTTCACGTTACCTCACAGTATTAAGAAAGAAGGATTAGTTGTAACTTACAACATAACCAAACCTTTACATTTTTGATTACATGCTCTGTTCCTTTGTTGTTGTTTTTTTGTCTTTTTGCACTATATTGATGTGACCTTAGGGAAATCTGTGTGTACATTTTTTAAAAAGGTGTCTTTCTTAATGGCTGAAACTGCAGGAAAGCTGTAAAGGTACTGATTAACAAAAGACTGTTTTAAGATCCCTGAACTTCAGACATCTTGGCACAGTGTTCTCATGAACTTTGCACTATAAAAGAGAACATGACAGCGGAAAGGATTGTAAAAGTCTTCGTGTCTACTTGTTCCTGAGTAGCGTAAGTAAAAAAGAAATTTCTGTTAGCAGAGCATTTATCTTAGGTGACTATCTTAACACTTTTATGATTTTACTTAGTTTATATGTAAATGGTTAGAGGGTGGACAAGATATGAGAGCATGGACATGTTTTTTCTTGCAGAGTTTTTGTTAATATCTGCACAGGACATGTCCTCATTTGTTTGTTCTCTAGTTATCTCACTTGCCAAAGGCTAATACGTTCTAGTTGTTGCACATTTAAGCACAAAGGCTCAGACTGCATTACACACATAAGATATTACTGTATTACACATAGTAACAACACCACAGAGTAAACAGACACTGAGATTATTTTAGATAATTGCATACAGATGCATGCTTCTTTTACACCCATTCTGTTGCACCGCCTTAGGAAGCCTAGGAAGCAGCCCTGTTGAGAGCTGATATAGCAGGTGATGCCCTTATTTGGTACTGGCCCAGATCATGTGATCACAAAATGGTGGAAGCTGTGAGCTGTTTATAAGCTGAGCATCTCCATCGAGAGGCTTGAAGCAGGAAAAAAGGCAGTACATCCATGCTCTGAGACAGTGGGACAGAGATTCCCAAACCCCAGCAGCGGTGAGTAGATGGCTTTTATTCAAGGGGAAAGAAAAGAGGAGAAAAGAGGTGTACGTTTTGTTATTTTCCTCCTTTCCTCACAGCCAGCAGACAGGAAGCGAGAGGGAGGGAGGGGCTGCTGTCATCAGCACCGTGATCCTGTGCTGTGATGTGGAAGTATATCTGAAGCAGCATCTTCCAAGGAGGATGAATTTCTATCATATTCAGCAAAATATCAGTGTTTGTTGGTTGATTTAACTGTAGATTTGTGTAAATGTGTGTATATGTATGTGTGTGTAGACATCATGTGGATGAAAACACCCACACTCCTCATTAAGGCAGTTATGTCAACAATACAGGTTTCACAAGAGCGTTCAGCACATTTCTGTTTCAGCTGCTGATGTAATCACATTTTCACAGTTGCCCTGAAAGCCTGCTGAGGAGGAACAACCATGGCTCTTTTTCATGCGAATGAACAAACATCATGTGACTCTCTGTGAATTTGCATCTCTAAACAATCTGCGTTCAGGCAACCGTGTAGTCTTTCGATTTGAATCAGCACTTCAGGCAATAAGGAGGGCAGGGAGCTTGTCATGATGTAAGATGATGCCCAGAACCATCCCCCGCCCCCCATCCCAACATAAAAACACACACACACCCCAAATACAATCCCAGCCTCTTCCAATTAGAAGTAAGGGAGCGTGGGTATCAAGGGCCCCCCTCATGGGTGGGTTGTCAACTTTACACAGCTAAAACTCCTCCTATTGCATGACGTGAACCAGGGTTTCAATGCTGTGCATCTAAAATGCAGAGTGGTGACCTCAGTCATAAAAACATAAAAAAAATAGGATCGACGGGTGGGAGGCACATATCCTAATATTATGTTCTGGGTCCAGCTAAGGCTGTCAGCTGGCCAGACTCCAGGCACATATATATGCATGGTTAATTAATCCAAAGACAAAACCAAAGAGCAAAAATACACACTTGGACAAATATTATTGGTACCCTTTGTTTAGGGAAACACAAAGGCCCAATGGTCACAGAAATAAATTTGACAAAAGTAATAATATATGCATATCATATTTGATATACTTTATGAAGAAAGTCAGACATTACTCTTCAACTATGGTTCAACACAATTATTTAAAAAAGTAAACTTGTGAAACAGGCCTTGCCAACAATGAGGGCCCTCATTAAAAAAGACAGAAAATAATGTTACCTAAGGGACACGTTAAAACAAGGTGTGTCCACTAATTTGCTGTACAGGTGTCTACAATCTACTAATCTGTATGTGTAGATTGAATATTCAGAGGGAAAAAAGGACCTTTTAACTTCAACTGTAATATTTCCTTTCTCCACCCCTTGTCCATCACTTCTTGTAACCTTTGACCTGGTAGGGAGCAATATGCACTGAGGTGTGGCTGAAAACTTACATGTGTAGATCATCTTCTACTGATCAACTGATCACAATTAACTAAAAGAAAAATGAGTGTGCACAACATCTATAATTTCAAAATAAAAGAGAGGATTGTATGTATCCCTAGCTAATAAAGCTACACACAGTGCTGTTTAAATGAATATATGATTTTATATAATAAATACATGAAATGGTTTGATCAGTTTTGTTTTATAAATTGCTGTATTTTTGTTGTCAGTGTTTGGTTAACATACTGCACTAACCTTAAATTGTAAGAACATTCCACATGCTGGTATCACTCTGCCACACTCTGGTTTAGAAGAGGGTCAAGATGTGGATTGGGTTTTAAGAGTCTTAAGTTTAGTTTCTAGGGATCTGGCTGTTGGTTATATCTAGTGTTTAATGGAGGGGAGGGCTGAGGTTTGGCTCTGTGTAGGAACAGATTGGGTATTCTGTGACCTTATGGTTAATTAAAGGGGTCTGGGTAGGTGTTTAATAATGGGAGATGGTGTACAGGGAGTTTTAAAAGACTTAGGGTTAGGGCTCCATGTGGATTGTACGTGGAGTGTGCTGTGGGTAAGTTAGAATGGTCGGGTAGGAGGTATGTAAAAAAAAAAAAAGGATTATGGGGTATGGGTCTCAGGTTTAGGATAGGTCAGCGACCCAAACCATAACCCTAACCCCTAGTACCTGTTGGGCTGGGTGAGTTTTTCTTAAGTTAAGGTTCACATATCTGCTGGTAATGGTTAGGGTTAGGGTAAGGGTCTGGGTTAGGTGATAAAAATGAATGCAATATGAGTTAAGGTCAATCGAATGTCCCCACAAGGATATTGTGACACACTCTTCATTGTGTTGCTATATGTAGTGAGGACTATATGTTTACTCTTAATTACTTCCTTTGAGTTATTTTATTTTGAATCTTCAATTATTTTTATGCCCTGACCCTGATGATAAACCTAACCATTACCAGTTCATACCAAAACCTAACCCCTGAGGTATTAGTCTATGAGAAACTTTCAATGAGGTAAGTTTATTTGTATCCTTAAATTGTTCCGTATTTGTATTTTGGGTCTTTATTTTAAAAGTAAATATAGACAGAGCATGGTGTCTGTAATGAGGTTGGTAGATTTACATATTATCCCTATTCAAATCAAACAGCTGCCAGCGGTAAGTTCTAGGTAGTGACATTGTTTACTGCTCCCCTCTCAACTGCTGCTACTTGATAGAACTGAGGTGTTGTCAAAAAACAGCAGCACCGCATTGGAGAGAGCAAAGCGGTAAAAGCTGAAGTTCAAAACACTGAACTTTTCTGTGAAACAGCTTCAGGGCAAACCAATCAGGGACTGGCTGTAGTTCTGTATTAGGATAAAGAAGTGCAGGTGAGGCAAAGCATTTTTCAGTTAAAAGGGAACATAAACTAAATAATGTTGACAAAGGAAGGAATAGTCTAAATACATATTAGGTGGCTTTTGAAAAAGTCATTTAAATTAAGCCCTAGAGGGACTGTTTTTCATCCTCCCTTACCTCCAGCACAAACCCCAGTCTGTCGCTGCCATTCACCAGAACTAGTACTAGTACTTTCTGTGGGTAGAATTAGAAGGAAACCTGCACTTAAGAATCACTTACCATTCAGTCTATTTGCTGAGTTTTTCTTCACATGGGTGGTTTGTCAGCTTCTTGCCGCTGAAGCTGCTCCAATTGCATGACTCGGTCCAGGTCATGTAATTAGAGTGAACTCCCATGTAAGCATGTAAACTACTACTGACACGATGCTCAGACTGAATGCACCTTAGCAGAGTATTTATGCTCGGGGCCCCCAAATGGCTAGCACCACCTGTAATTTCTTTTTATCTGAAAATAAAGTCTTACAGCTTCCCCTTGGATTCTCTAAGTGTAGCTTGTCGGGTCCAATCTTTGTTTCCTTGTGTAGTAAAGGACTGTTCAGAGTACTGCTGTTATTATACAGCACTGCTTCAGCTAATAACTGAATACCTTATTAGATCCAGGTAGACATTACAGTAGATATGTGATCATTTATTTCCTTCAATCAACCGAAAATACCTCCAGCTACATGAATGTACTGCTGATTTGTGTCAAAGTAATGGATTTCTTTTTAATATATTTTTTTTTAAATCAACAAATACTGCAAGCTTCAAATTGTGGAAAGGTTTGTTGCGTAGGTTGGGGATGCGGCTAGAAATCCCAGTATGCTCTGCAGGCTGGAAGAATGCCCCCCACGTCACAAAGCGCGGGAACACTTGGAAGTGATTGTTTTGCGTATCACTAAATTTAAAAAAATGTGAAACAAGGCTTCTACCTACAGCTGCTCTTGGTCTACTAACACTGCTCAGGTTCAGGTTTTCCCTCTGATTATTGTAATAATTGACGGCTGCTTGATTACAAGGACAGTAATTTTGTGATCACACTACAAGCAGGCTGTTACTTCGGAAACAAAAAACAAAAAGACAGTTTAAATTTGGGTTTACTTGAGTTTTTTCCCTGTTTTGACCATGGTGCAGCACATGAATGTAAATGGACAATTGCAACTGCCTTTCGTCTGATCTTGTCTGCATAAGTAATTAGCTATGTGCTTACTTCAAGTCACACAGCTTATTGGTTGATACGCATTTTGAAAGCCAGTTTTGCACCAGGCAAAGCCGCTATGTTAGTGAGCTATGGGCTTTGCCACATTAAAACATTCAGATGCAGCTGGGGGAGATTTTAATTTGAAAACAGGCCCAGTTTAAATTAGCCTAGGACCACATTTTAACTGGAGGGATGTTACCTGCCACCAATCACTGCATCATGCACTTCTGCTACAGTTCATCTGCGCAGCTACATGTCTTTACATCAGCCAATCATCATTCAGGACATTGTTCTTAAGGCGCCAGACTTAAGGATAGGCTCACTTTACATCTGAACTGCAACCCTCCTATGCCACTTCTATCCACTATACGTACTGCCCAAAGCTCCCCTCATGTTTTAGCTTCCATTTCACCACCTGTTTCAAACTTCAAGGAAAAAGATTTCTTTAACTTACAGTTAGAGACAAATCGACAGCATTCAGCCCTAATGTCTTCTGCTGTGGTCAGAGAACTAAGGACATATTTTCTCCTGTCAATACAACTTGCTAATTGCTGCTTTTTCTCCACACGTGCGTCTCTCAGGTTAAGTCAGTCTCTAAAACTAATAAGAGGTTATAAATACTGCTTAAAAACACCTGCTTTACAAGGCTTTACTGTAAAGAGTTGTAAAGATGTTGAAGGATTTTGTGCACAGATTCCTGAGTTTGGTGTTTTTCACCACAAAAATATGTTAAACGTGTAATGTTTTTTTCTTACAGGTCCCCCTAGGGATTGACCTGGCCTCGAACAGTAAAATGACTTCAGAAGGTGATGATGGGAGACCAGGTGGGTGTAAACTAAGCATCCTATGCTTCTAAAACATCAATGTTGTTCAAAATGATAAATTGTTTCAGCATTTTTTTTTTTTATTCTAGCTCCTCCTACATCTTTACCTCTGCAAGGAGGTGCAAGGAAAAAACTATCTGCACCACGGATCAGCTTGTCACTGGACCACAGTGAAGATGACCTTGGAGAGACTCCTGATGATCTGGACATTAACGTAGATGAACTCGACACTCCAGACGAGGGAGATTATCTCGACTACACAGACCATGAGTTAGACTGGGAAGGTGGGTCACAGCAGGGAAAAATTAAACACTGTGGTTTGATGACATCATAACCCCAAATAATAACTAAATAGGCTCAATTAACACTTAAATTAACTAATGCTGTAGTAATATTTACTGTTAAACTAATTTTTTGCTGTTTTAACTATTTTTATGTTTATGTGTAAGCTATAATTTACATCTTAATTTTCTTTGGGGTTAATAAATGAATTTATTAGATTGGAGAAAGTAGAATTGACCTAGATTTAGGATTGTTTCATTTTGGCTGCTCTAGTTAAAGATCTTACTGATGTGCATACTGAACAACTATTGTGAGTTTGACCACAAATCATACAAATATGTTGTGATGTAATGGTAGTTTTGGTCTTTTGTCAGAACAAGATCCCGTTACAGCCAATAAAAGTGGGACAAGCGATACCTACAATACTATTCCAACATACAGTGCTGAGGAAGAAAGGCGTGATGTCAAGTTATGGAGGACTGTTGTTATCGGGGAGCAGGAGCACCGAATCAACATGAAGGTTATCGAGCCCTACATGAAAGTGGTGTCTCATGGAGGTGAGGATGTTTATTTGCTGTTTTCAAATCACCAAAAACTTATAAGAAAAAATCCTATTAGATCAGTCAATATTAGACAATAAGCACACGTTCTTTAAAGAGCAAGTTCTCAGGTCCTTTTTCAAAAGTGACCCTTTCTCCTTTGTGAAATTATTTCCATTTAGCCTCAGGTGTGCATATCCACAAATCATAAATGTCATATTATATTATTAATTAAACTGTGATGGATTAGAACTGGGAAACATTTAAAAAAAATCTAAGTGCTTCTCTAAAGTTGTATAGAAAACATAAAATTGTCCTTTATGGTGTACGCTCTTCTTTCTATGATTAAATTTAAGTTTAAGTTTAAATGCTAAACTAAAGTTTGAATGCGACTCCCCCTTTTTTCTCAGTCCATGAGAAAAAAAGTTTCATTATTGTGCAGAAGACATCAAATTAAGGAGTTGTTCTTTTAAGCTGTCTTTACATTTTATGATAAATTATACCGCTTTTCAAGAGATTAATGTTACTAACCCAGTTTTCTTTTAGTTTATCCTATAGAAAATCTCACATTAGAGGTTAAAAATTTAAATAACAAAATAATGCAATTTGCTATATATTTATAATAATTTTATGTTCTATATTTATTTAATTACCTCTGTTATCTGCCAAAAGTCCTCTCTACTCTTCAACAGCCTTCTGAGCTGATATAAAGAGAGAGAACTTAAACCAGCAGCAAAGGAGAATCTGGCCTAATTCATCAAGCTGAGAATGACTTGGTTAAAATCTGATTGTGTTCTTTAATATAGGTTTTTTGTTCAATGTCTAATGGTAAGGTTTCTGTCATTTTTTTTACTCTTAACAAATTAAGCATTTTATAAATTCATAGTTATCAATAAGCTGTGATTAAAATTCATAGTAATTGGATCAAATGTATTAAGGTCTAAATATTCTCTCAACCAAACTTTTATATAACATTTGATTCATAGGAGACAGACTTTCTTCAAAATGAAAACTTAATCGTCTAATCATGAAAAGTGCTTTTTAAGTAGATGAACAAATGTAGTATGGACATACAAAAACAATTTAGAAAATAAGTATATTTTATGTATGAGATTCAAGGTGACTCAGAACTTCAAACAAAAAAAAATCCAACAGACTTTGGTTGTGTATGAAATGTATCTTTGAAAGTTTTTGAAAAAGCCTGATGATAACTGGAGAAGAAAATCTAATATCAGGATTAAAAATTATCTACAGCAGATGAAGTGCATCTGAGAGTCAAGTCCTTAAAAGATAGGAGGGATAAATCCATCAAAGGCTTCAAACAGGACCTGAGAGAGACATTATCCACCGGCTGATCCATCCATGGCAAGATTCTTTGGTTAGAAACTAAATGATTTATAGATAGTTTCTAAGTGGCTACAAAAACAAAATCCCCACTCTTCTCAAAAGCTCAGATACAAGAGGGAAGATAATAAAAAAAAAAACTCTGAAATTCAGAAGCCCTTGTAAAAAGTGGTGAAACATATTTCGGATCAATATTTGGGTCTATTAAGACAATTTTTCCACAGTACTACTGCTTCTTAGAATTTATAGTACAGAGTAACTACTGTATAGGAAAGAAGCTAAATAATCCATTTTTTTTTTTTGCCCAAATAATGTTCACCTAAGTCAATGGTTGCTGGAACCATTTTTCCCCATATTTACTAATTGGATGACTAACTAGGTGACTTTTGGGCCATTACTGGTTTTAATAACTGGTGTTATTTAGGAGTATCAGATTTTTCTAAAAACAAGCACATCATGAGTTTTTAGACTTTTCTTTGTAAGTATGTGTCGTTTCAGTTAGTTTTCCACTATTATCCCCACATCATCATTCTTACATGCCTTTATATGTAGCTGTATCCATTAAAACGTCTCAAACTTTAGAGAAATAAAGAAAAAAAAGCTTATGACATATAAGCTTTAGAGTGTGGATGGACACCATGCAAATGTGACCTTTACAGACAGCAGACGAGGCCTTCTCCTGCTTTGCTCATTACAGGAGGCAACACAGCTGTTCCATGTAAACAGAGATGTCTGTCACGGAAAAGTCAATATCAGAAGCTCTGTCATCTGAAGAAAAGCTCCTCTGTCTGTGTGTCACCAAATCTGCTGATAAATGGGATGGTGAATAAAAAAAGGAAATTACAATAATCTGATGAGCAGAGAAAGAGGAAATGGGACAAAGAATCTGACAAAAGAATCTAAGAATGGCAGATAAATAGAACAAAAACGCAGAAAATAGCAGGGCAATTAAATTTTCCCAAACAAAGGAACACTGAAGTTGACTCTCATTACTTTCCTTTTTGTGTTTTGATCAGGTTACTATGGCAATGGGGTGAATGCCATCATAGTCTTTGCTGCATGTTTTCTACCAGACAGTGCCCGAGAGGACTACCATGAAATAATGGAGAACCTCTTCCTGTGAGTAAACCACAATGACTAACAAAGCCTTGCTGCTTCTCATCTCACACTGACCTCCAACAATAATTATTGTTTTCTGTACTATTAACAAACATTGAATCATCCTCAGAAGTAGAGACAGTTTGCAAATTGTGTAGACACAAAATTGTTTACAATGACATAATGAAATGTTAATTGTAAGCTCTATTAGATTTTACATAATTTGTTGAGATCATAATCATTCACATTGTTCAATTCAATTCATTTCAAAAGTACTTTATTATCCCAAAGGGGAACTTAATTGTCACAGTAACTCATCAGCTTCTTTTAGGGATTGTTGTATATCAGGGTTGTTTAAACCTGGTCCTAATGGCCCACTGTCCTTCATGTTTCAGATGTGTCTCTACTCAAGCACACCTGATTCAAATAATTGCATTAGCTTCTCAGCAGCTGCATAAGCAGCATTTGATCTTTTTTATTCAGGTCAGGTGTATTAAAGCAGGGAAATATCTACATGTAGGACAGTGAGCCTTGAGGACCTGGGAAAAGAAGGACCAGGGTCGTAGACGGCTTCGCACTTACTTCTCTAGTCAAGTTTGTTGTCCATGTTACAGAGATGGGTGATGTGAGGTCAACAAGTCATCTCTATTGCATGTATGTATTCTGCACAGCCGCTGAACCAGGGGAGTTCAATCTGCACAGTGAATTTCATTCTAGCATGAAGATGACTTGTTAGCCCAATCTCAAAATGCCCCCTATGCAGTATCCCTTAACCATATAGTGTCACTCCCTATGAAGTCACACTCACAGCTGTGGAAGGTGACTTGATTGAAGGTAAGGGTGTATGAATGAGAATGGGACATCCTCTTCCCTCACATGGAAAAGGAAAGAAGTTCTTTCTGTGGTAATGCAATGATACCCCATGTGCATGGATTTAGCTCTTTTACGTTCATTTTGGAGTTAATGACGTACTTTCTTTTTCCTAACTTCTGATTTTTTTGTCAATGTGACAAAGATGCAGCTAACCAGCTGAACTAATACTTAGGTAAAAAGAGGTGTTTCATTGGCTGTTAGGTCACTGTTATACTCACTGCCCAATTCCAGCGAGCCTGCACTGATGCGGACTTGCTATTTAAAGGCTGAATGGTCTGCTTGCCCGACCCACTACAGGGTTTTAGAGAGCTCTTATGTGGCTGACCCTCCATGAGAATGTGCAAACAGAGGGTTAGTGCTTAGGCATAGTGTTTAGGGGCTGTTGGGGATGACACTGTTGGCTCCGCATTCCCAACTCTTCCACCAACCGCTCTTCTTCAATTATGTTAAACGGATTGAACTTGTTTCTGTCATTTCTCAGATCTACAATCATAACTCTTGTTTTGTTCACATTCAGGATCAGATGATTATTTAAAACCATGCCACAAAGCATTTCATCAGCTCCCTTTAATCTGCTATAAAATGCAAATTAAATTCCCTATTGAGCCTCCTAATAATCTTTTTCAAAACCAAAATACATGTACCAATGCTAAAATATTTATAGGTTGGATAAAAATTGTAACTAATCATTTTTCTATACTTGTCCAGGTATGTTTTTTTAATTTAAGATAAAATAAATAGGTTATCCCTAACTACACAGATAACTATTGCAGTCTCTGCTTGACATTCTCGTGACTGACCACAGATATATTTAATTGTGTAAAAAGAATCTGATATACCCAGCACCACCAGTGAAAATTAATAGTTTGTTATCCATCCATCAATTTTCTGACACACTTTATCCCAAGTGGGGTCGCGAGGGGTGCTGGGGCTTATCTCCAGCCGAGAGGCAGGTACACCCTGGATCAGTTGCCAGTCCATCGCAGGGCAACACAGAGACAAACAGAACAATCAGCCATTTACACACACATCTTAAGAGAGTTTTGAGAAGCCAATTAACCCAACAGTCATGTTTTTGGATTGTGGGAGGAAGCTGGAATGCCTGGAGAATCCCCACGCATGCTCAGGGAGAACATGCAAACCCCATGCAGAAAGAGCCCAGGACGGGAATTGAACCCACAACCTCCTTGCTGCAAGGCAGCCGTGCTACCACTGGGAATGAAAATCTGAATCAAGTTTAAGTTTGCTTGCAGAGACTTGCTTGGGTTTGTGATTCCACCATTGTTCTGTCTAAATGGCCTTTCATGCTTTCACTGTGCTGTTTAGATCCCACAGGCTTTTCTGTTGCAGACTTTCAAAAAGCTGGCATGTTTTGAGAGTTTTGGACAGAAATGAGAGAAGGTAAAAAGTAGAGTCTGCAGTTTCCGATGCCAGATGGCTTAAAGTCTGATTCCTTGTGAGCAGCAGCTACCATAGCTTTGTGAAAAGCTGTGTGTCAGTGGGAGATGATCTAAGCAGTCACAAAACAAAGTCAATTGGCAGCGTTGGACTGTGAGGGTGTCAAGTAGGACTAAGACCAAAGTCCAGCAAGTTGAAGAAGTTACTGAGAAAACTCGCTGACGACTTTTGCAACTTTATTTTCAAAGCATGACTGCCTGGCTGGGAAAAGAGGAGATGGACACAGAAATGAGGACAGAGAGTGATAACATTTCTATAATTTTAGTCTGGGATTTGATTTCAGAGAAGTAACCTTACCATTGAGTCTCTGAGATTGATGTGAAGAAGGAAAGATGAAAAAATGTAAATGCAACAGCTCAGGAAGCGACACTTGCGCTATTTTCCTCTGACATCAGAGGAGAGAAATTTCAACATCCTTGGAGTTGAGGTTTCAGATATACTGTAAGACTTGTCTTCTATTTCCACATATAATTGTATTCGTATTCATAGCAACAGTTGCTTCTCGATTACACAATCTTTCCACATTCGGTGTTAATGGATAATGACACGCTGAACTTAAATTTTCTTGTTTTTTTTTTATACCAAAAAAACTCCTTTATCACACTGACTACAAATATATGCTACAGATTTTTAAATCTCTTATTTTAGTATATATTCCCATATTTAAATGCTTCTTTTTTCCTTTTTAAACAGTTAGACAGAAGTGGTCCATTAGTGGAAAATAGTGGTACTTGCTTTAATAAATGCCTTGTGAGTAACCTCTTCTTTTCACATCTTTTTCTTTATAAATTAAGTAAATAAATGCCCAGTCTGTGCCAAACAGACTGGCCATTTTCTTTTATTTAATACAGATTCTGTGTTTTCCAGAATCTGTATTTAATGTTAAATATTTCAATCTATATTTAAGAATTATGCATTTCGGGATTTTCATACTTGCCTCAATCCAAAGGGGTCATAATACCAACAACAGAAAATAGAATCAGAATAACAACTGTCAGGCAGAGGATGGATCATCTAAATAAGTGTTCCTCCTAATTGTCAATCATTCTGGCGATATGTTTATGTAAGGCCGTCGTACATGCTCTTCCCCATTTTCTTATCTGTATTAAGTCTGACAGTGGAAAAATTGCATCTTCTTTTGGAAAGTAACCTTGTATGAGTGATGCAAACGGCAAATTTTAAACAGAGAGTGCACAAGGAGAAATGGACTCGTGCATGCTCTCGCACGCATTTAATAGGCGTTTCCTCTCCAGAGTACGTAAAGGGTTGTGCATTTTTTTTTTTTTAAGTGGAAAGGTGGGGTCTTTTAAAAAATTTGCAGAAATCCTCCACTATACCTTTAATTGACAGCCATGTAATATTTATGTTTCAGCTATGTCATCAGCACACTGGAGCTGATGGTGGCAGAGGACTATATGATCGTTTACCTGAATGGAGCCACGCCCCACAGAAGAATGCCTGGTCTTGGTTGGCTAAAAAAGTGCTATCAGATGATTGACAGAAGGTGCGTCCTGTAAACTTCCATCTGCAGTCGGACTATATCCAGAATCGATTTCTTATCTGAGAGACTTAAGGATAGCCTTGCATAACTTTGTTCAATCTACAAATTGCTCTACACAATTTGAAGAATTTAAGGTGGAAATGCACTTCTTGATCACCTTGCCTAATATGTGGTACACTAATTTGTGTTTAGGCTCAGGAAGAATTTGAAATCCTTCATTATTGTCCATCCATCATGGTTTATCAGGACTGTTCTTGCCATTACTAAGCCCTTCATCAGGTAAGAGATTAACACATGAGCTCTCTGGTTGAATGTGCTTTTTTAATATTTGCAAAATGTATTTAATTTTAAGTTTGTGAAGGAGAAATATTTTATAATTATGTCATAGCTCTTATGAAATGTTATATTGTTACATTGCTAAAGAAGTTAGAAGATCCTACTTGTGTACTGTTTTGCTTATTTCTAACATTTATAAACATGCAACGAACAAAACAAACAAAAAAGTCTACTGTCGGTATTTTTAATTCAAGATTCAAAATGTTTGTATAACTCCAGATTCTAATTTGGGTTAGTCCTCTGTTGCCAGTAGAAGCATCTTATATCTTTATCAATAGCCATATTGAATAATCTAAATTTGCTGATAATAAAAACCAATAAATTGAGAATGTTTTGATAAGTTGATCTTTTTGGATAATAGAATTCCAGAATTTAGACAGTACCAGCTAAGGTAGCTTTAAAACATTGGTAGTAGAAAACATTAGGTATGACTTCTTATTCTGATGGATACATTGATCTAAAACAATTAAAGTTTATTATTTTTATTTATAGACTTATGTACCATATATTCATCTCTGTTAATTTGGAAGTGTTTCAGCTTACAGTTAGTGAAAATGCATTATATTTCTGAAGATTCTGAAGATTTTGATATTATATATGACCATAAATAACAAAAAAAATTATTTTTCTTTAGGTGAGAATTTATATATAAAACAATTTATATAGAAATGCTCACCTAAAGAAAATTTTTTTTTTATACCCCACTTAAAGGTTTTTATTTACAAAAGACTAAGTATAGTGAAAAGTGCTTTGTTCAAGTCTCCTGACTTGAAAAAAGCATTGTATAAGTACAGGCCATTTCCCATAGAAAATCTTGTTTTAACTTGACCTTTTTCTTAAAAAAAAAAAGGCTATTTAATTATGCATCAAATATTAACAATACCACCAAGAAAGGCAACAATGGATTCCCAATTCCTTAGCATTGTCTTTGGAACGTAATCAGTAAAGTTTTTTAACTGTCACTAATGAACATTGTCGACTAGCCAGCTATTGTTTCCCAATTATTTATTCCTTTATTTTAGTCAGGTATGGTAATATTATAACGAAGTTTCGAATAAATTAAAGTGTTTGTAGTTTTTATATGAACATTATTTATTTTGTTATCATATTCGGATATAAGATGTGTAACCCAAATGTGTCCTTGGCTCCTTTAAGTGAGTGCTTCATGTTTTTTGGTTACACATCTTAAAATTTGCCCTGATAGGAGCATGCATTTTATCATTGCACTTCAGTAAATGTGGACATATTTCTCCTGCTTCAGCGCCAAGTTCAGCAGCAAGATCAAGTATGTGAACAGTTTAGATGAACTGCGGGAGTTAATCCCAATGGACAGCATCCAGATCCCAGAGTGCATCATTAAGTGAGTCCCTCTTAGCCCTTGAGTGTTGCACCATGAGCATCCACTGCAAACCTGATTTGTACTAATGGCTTCGTATTCAACTTGTTTTTTGAACTTCCACCTCTAGACTTGACAAAGAACTGAAAGAAGCAGCAGAAAACTCAAAGTAAGCATTGTCTGTCATGCATCTCATAACCCTCCTCTGTGGAGGCGATGGTCTCTTTCTTGGTTTTTATCCTTGGCTTGAGTGTGCATTGATTAGATCAGCTCCTTTCTTGGATGAGGACCAGTTTTATTTGGCTGTGTTTACAATTAGATTGAAAAAAAAATACAAGAGTTGCTAAGGATGCTAAATGTTTTGCTCTCATCTAATTTATCCTTACAGTAAAATAAATGAAGCAGTCTTTATTCCATATAGATTTATAACACCAATAATAACTGTATAACCAAAAGATGCAGACTTCAAACACTAATCACTCGCAGCCTAATTGTGCTGCAAATCATAAATTGCACAAGCCTTCAAATTCCCTGCATGGAAGCATATTACAACAGTAAATCGTCCTCTAACAATGTCTCCATTTGTTTCTTCTGTCAAGAATAAATAGTTTCCTGCAGGGGACCGAGATGGCAGCAGCCAGCAGAACAGAGTAAGTCCTCAAAGATGTTAAAGTTCACATATAAAAGACAAATGGCCATATGTCCACAGAGTGGCATCAAGACATAAACACACCCATCCTAACTGGTCTACCTTTTTTTTGTGTGTGTCTTTTTTCCAACCTCTCAGCAGACAAGACCAAGCTGGTGCCAGCAGCTCATAAACCACAGCATCCTGAATTAATGGGACACCTCAAGAAGTAACGGCAACGAACGGGTCAAGCTTGAAAAGTGCTGCCTGTGTGTGTGTGTATGTGCATCAGTGTTTTTTTTTTCTTCTCTAAGACACAGCAGTTTCATTTAAACACAACCTACTGTAGAACCTGTTAAAACTCTGATCAATTTTAACCGTAGCATCTGCTGCACTGTAAAACTGCAGCTGAAACAACCCTTATAGTCAAGTGTGTGATGCTTGCAAGCATCAGCAGAGTAGCACTGATGTTGTTTGTGGTTAAAAAAAATAAATGCAATTACACAAAACAGTGATCCTCCAGAATTCAATTTTAGAAACTGTATTTTATTTAGGTGCATGAAATGCAGCGCAGCAATAACACAACACCTTATGTGTTTACTCAGAGTGAGAGGTACATTTTTATGTCAGCTGTTTTACATGAAAAAGGACCAGAGGATGGCAAAAAAACAAACAAAAAAAAACTTGTGCCATAATTTAGAACAGACCTGCAATTAGGTAACCTAATGTTATATATTGTCCTTATTGTATGAAATAAATAAATAGATATAAATAGATATTTAAACTTTATTGTGTTTATGTGGGAGCCAAGCAGGAGTGAGTAAATATGAAATCAAACTGTCACTGATGTTTGGCAGGATGCATTTCAAGCCTTTTTTCTCCAAGTGTGTGTATGTGTGTGTGTGTGTGTGTGTGTGTGTGTGTGGGATGTGTGTGTGTGTGTGTGTTTTGGGTGAAACAAACTGGGAAACGTACCTTTAGCAAATGCTGGCTTCTCACGTAAAACCTCAGTCAATCTAAATGATGGGATTCCAGTAAAGCACAATATCCCATCAGTGTGTCCACATGCATGTGTCTATTTGTACATCAGTGCATGGTCCCACATCACATAACTGATGGATCAAACTTATGTGTCTTAATGAGTCTGAAAAAAGTGAACAAACTGCTGTCTATTGATTCAATAAAAGCAATTCAAAGCATGTATGCAGTTCTCATCTTTGTCTTGAGGATTTAACTTCTATGCTGCCACCTTGCAAAGGTGCAAACAGGTGTGAAGCGTGGCTCAGAACGGGAGATTTTCTGAAATCACATGGATGGTGCAAACTGAAAACAAGCGAGCATAAAAAAAAACTAAAATTGCTGCAGGAATTATATTGGTACTATTGCAACAAAGAGAGTGAAGAGAAAACCTACTAGTAACAAATCAAATTAAAAGTAATTTTATTCGAATTATAGATGGAGAGAAAAGAATTTTGCAAATACTGAAAAGAACTGCAGGTTAGAAAAAGCTGTACACTTGAGGCACAAAACGGAAGTGCACCTGACCACTAGGGGGAGTTGACCACCATGTCATGGGACGTGGTGCTTTTCTGTATAACACTGTAAAAGATTAGAGCCAGGTATTTAAAAAAGACATGAATAAAAAACTGATTTTCTTTGTTCTGTCCAACCTTCTGGGCAAATAATCAATGCATTTACTGAGGACATAACACAAAGACTTAGTGTTTATCTCCCCCTAGTGGTCATGAGCATTACCGTTACAATTTTGTGAAGCAAGATTGCAGCTATTTCGACTAGCTGTTGGTTTTTGGTTTTTGCAGGGCATTTTTCTTTTAGTATTTTGTGATGTTTTCCTTTGAAATGTTTTTTCTGTTGAGTTTGCTTTTGTATCTACCTATCAGCCACCTTGTTTCAAAAGCATTTATCTAAATTAAAATTATAATGACAAACGATTAACAAACAGCACAAGACAGAACATGAGCAATGAAACAAAATCTACTGACATTACAAGCACTAGTGGAACTTTCCTAGGGAAAAGCACTAGGAAAAAAAAAATTCAATGTTTTACTTTTTCTTAAAAATAAAATGCATAGTAAATATACAATTTATATAATACATATAAGGACAGAGAAGACCCTTCTTAAGGTCCAAGCTGTTAAGGCATAAGTGACCTGGTTATTAACAGGTTCTGAAGTCATTTTAATTTAATCCCAGATACTCAGAACTTCAAAACACAGATCCAACCAACTCACTTTTTTCAAAACTTTAAAAGGTTTTTGCAAAACATGGACAAAAATAATGCATGCTTTCTTTTTAGTATTAATGTCTAAATCATTAAAGGGAACATAATAATTTCTATTCTGGGGAACATAATTAAATCAAGCGTTTTTTTTTTTATATTTTTTGTAGCTTTTTCTTGTCTTTAAGGCCATTTTCCATAATCTAATAATCCACTGTTATTCTAAGATAAAGGTGAAAGAGAGACAATTCAGTAATTGTACTGTAAACACCCATTCAATTACAAAATAAATCGCACAAATATCACATTATGTTGAAATGATGAATTACAACTTTATATTTTCTTGGTGGCAATTGAAGATTTCTCTGGTTTTATATTGGACATTATTACATAAGGTTAATATTAGGATTTTTTACTGAGTCAGGAACAGTTATAAAGATGACTAAAATAATAATAAAAAAGAAGTTGAAATATCTATAGGAAGGGTACAAAGGGATCTTAGGACACTAGATCACGCATTGAAAATGCAACGTTCTGGCAACAAGATGATGTTGTCAGCAAGTGACTGAGCCACAGATTTAAGTTCAAGCTAATATTTGCAGCCGCGTATGAAAACAATTTATTTGTCAGAGACTAATTTGTTATGGCCATCTGTAGTTGGCCCTGCTGATTCATTGACTCATCAAGATCTTTGAATTTGGGTTGACCAACAACATATATATATAAGCAGTCACGAAGCCCCCAAAATAATTTTAAAGACTTTGTTTTATCAGATTTTGAGCACAAGAGCAGCAAAGTATCTCTGCTAAACTTGGTCTTTTCAAGTATGAAAGAATAAATGAATGCAAACAATATAAGTCTAAATTGGCTGAAATACTTTAAAACACAGTCCGAGCTTCATCAAACCATCAGTTTATTTGTAACAAACAAAATTTTTTGTTTTCAGCACTTGGACCACCTAAGATTATGAAATGCATGATGACTTTAATTAGTGGATTAAAATGATCTCTACTGATTCTGTTTTGATTCTTCAAATTTAAAATAGAAAAGATTTATATAATTTCATATATATAGTACTAATCCTGCAGTACCCTTTTTTCCATTAAATTCACAATGAAGACCTTTATCAACGATCAGAAGCACAATAACTTTATGGTAAATATTCGTTCCATTTTATTGTATAATTTGAACAATTTTCATGTTTCATAGGTCTTAGACGGAGACAGTTTTGAGTTTTGTTCCCAATATTGGAACCTTTACTGCATGTTTTACAATGTCTTCTGTTTTTGTCCTGTTCCTCTATGATTACTGCAAATAAAGCGAAATAGTGTCACCAAAACAAACAAACAACAACAAAAAAAAACTACACAAGATGAGTTAAAAATGGAATCAATGGACCAAGCCTTAAAGGACAGTGGAAATCATCTTTGCTGTTAGGAATAATTCTTTTGACATTCTGTAATTGCTATCATTACTGTTAACAATGCTCTATATCTAATAAAAACAAGGTAAAATACTGTTACCAAATGACTGTTTGGCGTCTGCCTTAAAATTTGTAAACTTTAATAGATAAATGCCAAACAACCTATGTAGATGGGTGACAGCCACATGCAGTATCACAGAAATTAAGCATGGGAAGTATGGATTTATGTTTGCAACACATTTCATTTTTTGAATGGATAGAAGTCATAAAATGCTGCTTATTATAAATAGCTTCTCAAATCTCATTTGACTGAGCTCATTCAGTGAAGATAAATAGATCTGTCCCTCAGGGCAGAGCAAGAATAACATTACAGAGGAGAAAACAGGAAGGCAGAAAAGTTACAAGAAAACAGAGGAGTGCTCCATTTTTGCTCTTTTATCTGAATCTGTAACTCTCATCATCATACTCTAGATCATCTTCATTGTCATCACCCAGCTGTCCATAACGAAACTTCCTGTACACTGTGCCATCCTGGCCCATGTAAACAATGTCCTCATCATCGTCATCGTCGTCATCATCCTTATTCCCTGAGTGACGTGTGCCGATGTCCACCAGCTCTGCTTCTTGGAATCGGCCTCCAGAGGGGCCACCGTAAGAGGTAGAAGAGGAAGAGGTGTTGCCGCGATATATGCTGCCGCCTCCAAAACCCCCACCAGAACCAAGCTTTTTATACCCACGGGGTGGCAGGTCTGATGGCCCACTTTTTGACCGGGAGTGTCTGATGAGGAAGACGACGCCGACAAGTCCCAGGACAAGCAGGATGGAGGCAATGATGAAGATGGTTAGGTTCCCTTTAGATTCCTCTGCCTCTTCATTTGTGAATGCCAAGTTCGTGCTGAGGATGCAATGTCCTGAAAAAAAAAGCAAGAAATCAACTACAGATGTACTCCTGAATTATAAATGGAAGTATGATGGTGTGTTTACATGATAGCAAAATTCAAAGGACACTGTGCCATTTTAACTCCCCAATATCAGTTGTTTTATCATTGCTTGAGGGAGAACTAAAATAAGAAAAGATTCTACAGCTGTACATGAAACAGGATTCAGATCAGGAAAATACATTATATTAAATAATACATTTTAAACATCGCAACAGGAAAGTAAGATTTTATTTTCATAAAAACAAAGAACAAAATAAAAGTGTTCTGCAAAATATCCTCAAAACTTCCTGACCTTTTCAATCTAAAGACGCACTATGCTGCCACCACTGTGTTTCACTGGATAGGGAGGAATGTAGTGTTATCTTTTTACAAGGCTTAAGATATTTATTACAGCGTTTAGGAATTCATTTTAGTAGCAATATTTCAATTTCATCCATCATTTTTTCTCTGTCCAGCAGCACTGCAGTCTGGGTTGCAACATGACAAACAACTATTTTCCAAACACTGAGCTCCTACTGATTGAAGCTTTATTTATTTGAAGAAGTATTTTAGGATAAAATAAACAAATAATTAGTCATATTAATAGTTTTAATAGTTTATCTGTTGATTATATCTGTCTGTCATGATTCTACCTGTTTAGCCATTTTCAATCAGCATCAGTTTTCTGTAGCTAACCTCGAGTCTCAGTGCAGTTGCAGCAATCCTCCTGTAGGGTTTCAATCACTTTCCATTCCTCATCATAACGGCAACACGGTAGACAACGCCCACTGGCTTCTAAGATCCCCTGAGCAGAACAGGAGGTGCAATTGTACGGACCGGGTCCCCGGCACTCCTGACAAGAGCCATCACAGTCTTCACACATGGGGTCTGAGCCCTGCTGAGAGAAAGAGGCAACTTAAACAATTTATAAAATATATATATATATATATATATATATATATATATATATATATATATATATATATATATATATATA
>NW_015150687.1:577635-602163 GCF_000732505.1 Cyprinodon variegatus
ATTATTATATCAAGATTCCAAAATGCTTTTTTTTTAGTCCCCGAGTTACAGCCTCCTTGCAAGAGCCTATTAGCATGCATCTCTACCTGTCAAACAGTCTCAATCAGCAGCCTCGCAGCGGGAGCAGGAAGATTTATTTAGAAAATGACTCACTGTAATAAATTTCACCCTGCTCTTTGAGACTGCCTCAGCTGAAGCGAAAAGTTGTTCCGAATTACGTTTTATGGTACCCCAGGCCCAAACATAAGTTATTATTTCGGATAAGTACTAAATATATTTTAGATTAAAAAAGTTAATTATTGTGAAATTAAAACCAGGAAAAGTGAGGTTACCTTCAGTACAGGGTACTGGCCTATATTGCACATAGACTCACACCTCCCATCTGACAGCAGGTATCCAGGGTAGCATGAGTCACAAGACAGGGAAACCTTTCCTGCAAATACAGGGTTATTTAAAGAGAAAATTAGGTTATTCTTTTCCCCAGTATATTGCAGAACAGTAGCTGAGTCTGTAAAAGTTCAGCAATAACACTTCAACTGTTAAAGGTGAGTTAAAAAGAGGTTATTCCATAAGAGAAATATTCATAACAGCTGAACTTTTATTAACATCATGGCAAATCAAAACCACAAACTTCAATGTATTCATTAATATTTCATGTTATTGATTGACAAAGTGTAAAATGATAAACAGCTGAGACGGATTACCTAGTTTTTAGCATAAAGAAAAGCTTAAATCCAAAATGTGTGGCAGGCATTTATACTTTTATTCAATCCTTAATACAATGATACTTTTAGACCCACTTCTTACTGTGATAAAATAAATCATTTATTTTTTTTACTGGGTTAGCTCACAGAGAAATGACTTTGCCAATTCCTTGGTAAGATTTTATAGAGCAATACATATACATAGTGAGACATGTACATAGTGAGACACAAGTGAGAACCCACAGTTTTCAAACTGCAAGGTCACATATAGAGGATAAACACACTCTACAAATGTACTAGTTTAATTGCAAAATAATTATACTTGAAGTTTAAATGCTTCAGTCTTCAAACTCTTAACCTAGAAAAAAAACACACTGAACTAATGAGAAAATCAAAAATAAGGAAATCAAGTAAACTATAAAAACTGGAAGAAATAATAAAACAGAAACCAATACCCAATAAAACAATGCAGTTTTATTACAGTTCTATATTAATATATATCTGTTTAAGAACAAAAGGTGTTTATAAGGAATTGGGGAAGAGGCCAGATATGCTCTAAAAGCTACCACAGCCACTAGTTTCCCATACAAAGCAACGGGACAAGTAAGATTTTATAAATGTGTTAGAATATAGAGATTAATGGGGTGTTAACTAGCCATCACACTCACTGAAAAAGGTGATAGACTACCAAGATGTGCAATGAAAAACCTCTGTGGACTCACAGGATGGTGAACAGGCATGATGTCCATCAAAAAAATAATAGCTCCACCAAAAACAAAGAGAAATTGGTTGTAAAAAAAAACAAAACCTTAATCCCTCTTGGACCTATAGATATCATTAATACAAATGTTAAGTAAGTTAGTAAGTAAGTAAAATTTGTGTAGCACTTTATACAGATAAAAATCACAAAGTGCTTCAAAGTAAAAATGTAATCCAATAAAACAATGTAGAATACAATGTATATCAACATAAAAAAATTTGAAAAATACATAGATAAAAACACACGTCTAATTAAAAGCCTGCTTGAAAAGCAACATCTTCGGTTGCTTTTTAAAAGAATCAACAGAATTCATACACCGTTAAAAAATTAGGGGAAGCATTCTACAGCCTCGGAGCCACTGACTGAAATGAACAATCCCCTCTGGTTTTAAAACAAGTGTGTGAAACAACTAACAATGTTTGGCCTGTTGACCTCATACTATGGGACAGAGTATGGAGCGCTATCATCCCAGAGATGTAGGAAGGAACTTGACTCTATACTGGTGTAATGTGTTCTCTTTGGTCGGTCTTAATTTGGAAATATTCTTTAGTTGGAAGTAACAGTTCCTAACTAGTTGTTTAGAGTGATTTTCCAAGGAGATCATTGTATCAAACACAACACCTAAGCTCCTGAGGCTCGGCTGAACAGACGAGCCTAAGTCAGCTATATGTTTCTTTATCTGAGGGATTTTACTTTCAGGTGCGATAATTAGTGTTTCAGTTTTCTCAACGTTCAGAAGTAGGAAATTGTCACATAACCACTGTTTAATGCTGGTCAGGTAGTTATTTAAGGAAGACATTTGATTAAATTCAGAGTCCTTGAAAGAGCAATATAGTTGAATATCTTCTGCATACTGGTGGTAAGATACAGTATGTCACTGAACTGCCTGATTATCTGACCCAGTGGAAATACGTACATAAGGAACAGAATGGGTCCCAAGAAAGACCCCTGAGGTACCCCACAAGACAACTGTGCCGTTTCCGACATGACTTGATTGACATAAACACTAAAACTTCTTCCCAAAATGTCAGATGAGAACCATTTTAAAACTGAACCAGACATCCCAATCAGATCACATAGTCTATTTCTCATAATTTTATGATCAACAGTATCAAAAGCAGATGAAAGGTCCAATAGAACCAGGACTGTGTATTTCTAAGAGTCAGCTGACATCAGAATGTCCCTAAGTAATGCAGTTTCTTTGGCATGTTTTTTATGGAAACCAGACTGGAATTTGTCAAACAGCTCGTGGTTCTCTGAGAAAGTGCTGAGTTGTTCAACTACAACTTTTTCTAAAATATTTAATTGAATGGAAGTTTGGATATTGGCCTGTAGCTCTTAGGCTGTAATGGATCCAACCTGGGTTTTCTCGGTACTGCTTTAACAACAGCACGTTTAAAAAAAAGTAGGAACTACACCACTTAAAAGTGAGGTATTAAGCATATTCACAACACAGGGGCCAATAGAATCAAATACTTGTATAAATAGCACAGTTGGGAGGACATCGATAGGACAGGATGAGGGTTTCTGTTTATGTAGAAGAGAGATGTAAAGTCACCGGTTTAAAATTTGACCAAGAATTAGCAGAGTACAGATCACCTGCAGAGTTCTGAGTAAGTGAAGGAGAGATACTTGCCCTAACAACTCTAATCTTACTTACAAGAAAATGAAGGAATTCATTACAGTCTGATTTTGAGGACAATATTGCTTCAGGGGCAGGAGGAGAAACTATTGCACATAGTTTCAAATAAGACTTTAGGGTTTTGCTTCTTAGAGGATATAAGCTGAGAAAAGAATTGAGTTCCCCCATTTCTTAGCATCTAATTTAGGGTAGCCATTAGTTCTCTCAGCCGAAGCCTATGAACCTCAAGTTTAGAAGACAAAAATTAAACTTTTCTACCATTTCTTCCAAATATTTTGATCAAGCCAAGGACATGTTTTTTTAAGGGAAAAAATATTTGATTTCATTGGTGCCACTGTATCTGAAATTGTTAGGCGCTTCTTATTAAAAGATTTGATAAAAGCATCTGCATCATGGCATTCAATCAGTGAGCATGTGTAAAAACAAGGCAGAGAACTTCTCCCCAGCATCAGGAGTAATAATCCACCTTTGAGCCCTAAATCCCAGGGGCAGAGGATCCAGAGGAAAGTTGATGTCAGATAACATGCAGCAGTGATCACTCACATAAATATCTTCTACTTGAACATTTACTATATCAAGACCAAGTGAGAAGACACGGTCCATGGTGTGACCCTTTATATGTGTGGGTCCAGAAACATGCTAGACAGGAGATCCACAGCTGTGTTAAATGTGGCATCATCTATATGCAGGTTAAAGTCCTCCAAAATCAAGACCTCCAATTTAATGATAGATGATAAAAAGTCTGTAAAATCAGTGAGGAAGACGCCCGCCAGACCAGGAGGATGGTAAATGAATACAGTAAAATGTATTAATTGCACCTATTTTGAGCGACTGAGATTCAAAAGAGTAAAAACCTTCAGAGTTAATAGCTCTGCATATGAATCTGTCACGATACACTGCAGCAAGCCCACCACCTCAGCCAAGCGGGAGAGAACTAATGGCCAAGTAACAGAACTCATTCAAGTGAACAAACTAATTTTCACTTTGCCACGTCTCAGTTAGGAACATAAAATCCACATTCTCACTGGTAAAAAGCTCATTTAGAATAAATGATTTGTTTGAAATGGAACGAGCACTGAGCAAGGTAAACCGGAGCAATAACAGAAGGCCAGTATCCACAACAGCTGATGGAAGTGACCATAAACAGGTGGCAGGGTCACGTGATCTCTAGCTTCTGCAAGCGGTCAATCGCTAGACATGCATTACTGTAAACATTGATAGTAGAAGCTCTGCGTTCTCATCAGAGTGTCGATGGGACAGAAAACGTTCTTCTCCAAAGGATAGACACATCCTGGGGCACTGCAGCTGGGGAGTGTTTCCTGCCGCATCTTGGAGGGAAACCGGCTGCAACCACCTGCTTCATTGTCCACACTGAGGCCAAAGCACATACATAAAAAAGGATCGCCACATCTTGACCTGAATGTCAAATCTACAGTATAGCCCTTCTCTTTAGTCTCTTTTTTTAAGGTTACCAGTACCTCTGGATGTAAACAGAAGCCGGTGCTCAGGTGAGGAGGGAGGACACACAAGCAGGGGCAGAAAAGTCTGCTTGTAACTTTCCCAACTATCAAAGAGTCCTTCCATAAACTCTCTGATACTGATATCCAACAACGGGTGTCGACCATATGTCCGAGCAGCAGAGATTTAATTATTAGACGTTAGGGCTGATATGGTGAAAAAGCATACCAGTAAAAACACTAAAAGGTGTGACATATCCATTGCAGCAGCAACCAAGCCAAACACAGGTGCTATCTCGTGCAAAGTGCAAAGTGAAATGAAATTGCTGTTCATGTGTTTAATAGCTCTGGTAGTGCAAACCAAACGACCTATGCAGTAAAGACAACATTAGAAACTGAGATAATGGAGATACAACTAAAATGGGTTATAGGGACAATGTGGATATATTCAGGTAGGTTAGTGAGAGAAGAGGAGGGGAAAACACAGATAAAGTAACAAGCTTAGGCTGCCACATGTAGTGTAGGAGCTGGGGTTTCAATGCCGTTTTATCAGGGCGAAGAAGGAAAACCTCTTTGTAGACACAATTAAAGACACCATCTTTTTTTTTGGGAATATTTAATCTTAGATTATTTTCTGCAGTTGTTCAGACAAACGCTTCAAGCGTCGAGCATAATTTTCTGTCAGAGTGAAGTCAACAGGTGCACAAACAGCAGACTATGTTTATATAAGATCCAAGGTTTCTTTGAAGATGCAAGTTTTTTTACTTGGACAGGAATATAAAAATGTTTTTATGTATCTTCTCTCCCCTGCAGCTTAGAGAGCTGTGGGCTGTAAATTGGTTTTTAGGTTTTATCTGTTGCAGCTCTGTGGCATCTATACTGTTGTCAACCAAGGAAAGTAGCTACACACGGTCCTGAAGTTTGCAAGAACTTACCAAATGACACCATATAATGGTATATTTGGTAAAAATATACAGGCTGTATAGAGAGAGAAAATAAAATTGTAAAAAACAGTTTGAACTACAGATGAACTTTAAGAAAAACATATTTCGTCTTTTAGTTGAATTTGATACTCTAACAAAATTGATTTATGTGATGTAGATTGCGGCAAAGAAATTAAGTTTTGTGAAATGCAAATTTAGCAGTTTATTTTAGTGCCACAGTGTCAGTAAACAACCCCCCCCCTTCCCTTAAAATCATATCTACATTTACATCTGGCTTTGTAATCCGGGGCAGGATTAGAGGCATCTTGGGCATATGTGTTTCCCTGTGATGCCTGGACAGAATTTGGAGATCTGATAATTCAACGGACAGAAGGAGTAGGTGGAAGAAGTTTAGTAAAAAGTAAACTTAAATTTATTAATAAGGTTGGTGCTGCTGAAATAGGAAGTGTCTCGCACTGGAATCACTGTGAAGAGGAGAAGATGATGAGAGGCTGAGAAAAAATCAGTAATTTTGAAGATCCACTAAATGAAAGCCATTAATGTTTTCAGGAATTATGAAATTGTTCTGGCTTGGAATATTGATCCCAGTAGCTCCATTTGGATGATTTGGATCACTGAATGACTAATCCAAATCCTGACAGGGCAAATGCTGTCTGAAAGTTTTACAGTAGTAAGTTCAGGGGTAAAGCCCAAAAAAGCAGTCCAAAGGTCAGAGGTTGCCAGAAGGGCTAGATGAGAGGGGAATACGGGATCCAGGTGAGAGAATCTGTTACAGAAGGCACATTAACAGGGTAGAGGTACAGAGAACAGAGGCAGATCTGAGTTCTAGGCTTGGGTCATACATGATTGACAAAGCAATCAAGACAGGAGCAGAGACAAATAGACTAGGCCAACGCACAGGACAGGGGGTCGATGGAGTATCCAACAGAGAACACAGGAATGATACAGGTCAATATCAGGGGGTCAAAACTAGGAATGCTGGGCTTTCAAGAGTCTGGTGGTTACCCCAAGAAGAGCCAGGGATATATAGTGCTCCTCCGAGGTGTAACAACTTCCCTTGTTTTACAGCAATGCACTACTTTATGCAAGACTTTCACATAAAACCACACATGTTAACGACTGTTGTTGTTGAAAGGTTTGAAAGAGGTGATATTTCAAGTATAATTGTACCCCAAAGGACAATTTCCTTTAATTAACCCTAATAAGGGGCCAACCTACAGCCTCCCTTTAGTCTTTTAGGACAGTCAGGCTATGGTAAAGCATAGTCCTGTTTTTCACTCAAAGCAAAAACTATAACGTGATTGTTAAGAAACGTAGGCTTTCTTTCATGACTTGCAGCTCTGATGCAAAGTAAGCATTGATTGAGTTAGAGAGCATTTAGGATATTTTTTCTGACTACAGCCATAGAGTCACATACATCAAAAGCTGCATTTCCATGTTTGTTCTAAGCATGCAGTATCAAATCCTAAGTAGGATTCCTTAGCAGTTTGTGTAATAACAAATCTTATCAGACCATGAAGACCAGTTAGATCCAACTGTGTTACACAGAGTTTGTTTCTCCATGAATCCCTTTTGGTCGGTGCTAAGCCCTGCATGAGTGTGTCAAACCACAAGTCTTAGTGCTCTGAGGATTCACTGACAGCTAGTCATTTGCGTGCCAGTTATGCTGACTGTTTTGCTGATGCTATCCCATTATGATCAAAAAATGAACAGCTTCTAATGTTTCTAACTTTTTGACAGATGTCTTTTTAAAATCATTATTATTCAGTTCATCTGTCAGGAAGTAATTGTGTAAGTAATTTGCAGCCTATTTTCTGGATCATTTAAAATATATTCCACAGTGGTATGAACTCAGTTTCAAAAGAAATTATGCTAAAAAGAAACATAATTTCCTTCATTTATGAGAAGTATGGTATTACCGATGTGCATTGCTATTATATATGAGCCATCTACAGTATAGTTTGGTTTCTCCGTATCACATATGTTTAAGCCAGATCTAATAATAGTTCAAATTATCTCACATTGTACTTATCTTGAAGCTTCCAATTACTTTGGTGTGCACTTCTTTTCAGCACATTCAAAACAATGTCAACCTTTATATCATCTTTCTTTAAATAATTGGTGAAGGAAGAACTACACATAACATCCATCATCATTATCATCCTCATACACTCTACTATTCTTGTATTGATTATAAAAAAAAAAAGAAAATAAAAAACAAACAATGTATGAGATATAATACAGAGTCAAAGCAAGATCTTCATAGGAACTACAAACAGTAAGCTTACAGAACTTTGCTTGAAGCACAACAGGAAATACAAGCCCAGGAACGGAAAACAAAGCCCTGATGCTAGTTAAAGAGATTAGTGTAACAAAGGGGAGGTGATCTAATTAGGTGAATAATTACAGCTGATAGAGAACTATGACTGAAATAACAAAAAAAAGACTAAATACACAGAGAAAAACAGGAAACCTGACCAAAACCAAAGAACTCAATGAATAAAATGAGTTTTATGGCCACAGAATACCCACATACAGCTCTTTGAATAATATCCAGTTACCCATTTCTATGTTTACTTAGAAATGGGTAACTGGATTCAAGAGTTGACAATAAGAAAATGACAAAAAAGTCACACTCATCTCAAAAAAATAAATAAATATATATATATATATATGTATATATATATATATATATATATATATATATATATATATATATATATATATATATATATATATATATATATATATATATATATATATATATATATATATATATATATAGAATATAAAATATATTCCCATTAAAAGGGGTGGTTTGTGCCAATGATTATGTTAGACAGAGTGTGTCAAACTGAACTTTATGCAAAGTACAGATGAATGGGCAGGGCCTCTGTTCTAAATAAAGCATTGAACCAAAAAGTAATTTATAGATATTTTGAAGTGGTGTCTAAGCAGCTGACCTGTGTCTTGCAGGAAGCAGAAGATTGGTAGCATGACTTATGGCAATCTAAAGGAATGACCATTGAATAGCCCCTGCTCCTGAATGAATGAATGAATGAATGAATGAATGAATGAATGAATGAATGAATGAATGATACTTGCACCAATCCCCAATGCCACCCCCCCAACACACATATACACACACACACCCACACTCACACACACACACACAACCAGTTGAGGCCATCTTTTAGCTCAGAACATCCAGCTGTGAATGACATGTGTGAAAAAAGCCAATATGAAAGAGGTTGGAGCTGAACTGTCCACAGATTCTCAGGGAATGCATTCAGTGTGATGTAGTCCGCTTTTAAAACACCAGGAGGGATGACCATTTAAGGCAGAGGAAGCTACATGATGTGTGTGTGTGCAGATAGAACGACCAGCCTAACGCAAGCAGAGAAGCAGGGCTGAAAAACACATGCAGAGAGTGCTTGACCTAATTCTTTTCACCATATCTTTATGCTCCAATGCCAATTTTCGCTTCCTTTGTGCCTTGAGTTTCGCTCTCTCCTTTATCTGAAAACGGCTATAGCTATTTTGACCATGGTTGAAATAAATTTGTTTTATGGTTAAAAGGGGGTTAACATCAGTTCTTTCTGAATAACTGTATAGTTTTGAGGTTAGAAGAAGTTAAAACTGGTCTTGTCTCCCCGAAAGAGTGAGAGGCAAATTTATGCCCTCAGTGGCTATAATTGGCTCAAGTCTGACAGCAGCTCTTCCTGTTTCATCTTCCTGTCAGTGTAAGTACAAAGTTCGCTTTTAATGGTAAGAAAATCATTCCATCTCTGTTTTCTCTCCTTTCATTGTGTTATGTTTAGTATTGTGGAGAGTTCTTAATATCATGCCCACTCTAATCTGTGTCCAGGTATGAGTGCATAACAGTCAAACACAGTTAAACTGGTTTAGTTTAAATTTCTTGTCTTCATAGCACGATTTTCATGAATTGGACTTTACTAAGATTAAGGTCATATTCTAAGATAAGGGAGAAAATATTACATAAATACCTTAGAGTGTCTGTGTATGGGCGGATTTATGCTGTAATTGTTATCTATGTATATGTAGTAAAGTTTTATAAATTGACTTTATAATAGATATTTTTACCTGAGCATGTTCTGCAGCCATCATGGCAGGGCTCACAGGTCCTATGTGCAGGATCATGATGGTAACCCTCAGGGCAGAACGGCAAGCAGCGACCTTCTTTCCGCAGGTAGACAAGGCCCGGAGCGCAGCTCAGGCAGCTGTCCTCCCCGCCCTCAATGCACTCACTGCAACTTGGGTCGCACTTTTCACAAATCCTTGAGACAGGGTTTCCATAGTGACTAGAGGACAGATGGCGAAAGTTATGATAGATTAGATTCAATTAAATGAAATGAAATTAGAGTTTTCCCACGAGAAATTCCTTTTCACAGCCACACATATAGTTAGACTCATCCAGCACAGCCAATATATGACATGAAAAACAAATAACAGAGGGGATGCAGCTATAATAAAAGACTCCCAGTCATTGATGAGAGGTGTAGCACTGTCCACATGCTGCTCTGATGCTATGTTCTCTCTGTATCCTGTTTGCTTTTCTCTTGGGTATTTAACTGCACATCAATTTTCCGCCACATTAATTTGTCCCTCTCAGTTACTGCACTGAGCCTCATAAAGGAGCATTTAAATCCCAAACTAAATTAGAATGCATTTTAGAAACCTGTCTGGTGATCTCTTAGCATCCAAGATGGCATTTTGTGTCCGGGGTGATCATTCATTAAGAAAACTCTAATGGGTGAGCAGCATTGCTTGAGAGTAAACAGGTTAGACTACCCATGTTGGCAGCTCTCCACACACTCTTTGGCCTCTCGGAACAGGTGGGCTTTGCAGGTGAGGCACTGGTGGCTCAGCTTTCCAACACAGGACTGACAGGAAACATGGCACGGCTTACATTTTGACTCCTCTTCATAATAGCCCGTTGGGCATTCATCTACACAAGCACCATCTGCAAAAACACACACATGCATAGGTGTTGTTGGGGAAAAAAGGGCTAAATGTTTATTTAACAAGAATTTGTGATTCAGTGTTTTCCACTCAAGCAGCATTTATTAACCCTTGCAAGGAAGAACAGATACAAGCTTGTCAATGTTTCTGCCTGTCCTGCTCACACAGGATTTTATTAACTACTTAAGAAGCACAGGGAGAAATTCTCACAAAGTAGACAGTTTTCCACAAACACAAAGATTGTTGAAATAACCTTCAGTCTAAAGGAGTCTCTTACCAAAACAAAAACTGTAAAACAGCTACCTCAGTAAGAAAAGACCCAAATTCAGGCTTGTCTAGCAGGTGCTCTGCTTGAGCTAATACATTTAAAAGTAGGTAGATAAAATTCAGCACTCATAATTAATATTAGAAGGGATGTGATAGGAAATAGATTTTTTCCAGCCACAGTAGACATTGCAAAAGCAAAAGAAGCTTAAAGTTTCGAGAATTAACCCAAACTAAACTGGGCTTACCGAGCAGAAAGTGTCCCTGATTACAGCTCAAACAATGGGTTTTGCCGGGACCTGAACACCTGTGGCAGTACTTGTGGCAAGGATGGCATTCCCTGTCCTCGTCAGCATACTGATGAGGCGAGCACTTGTTGGCCAGAGGGATACACCGGTTGTGGCCATCCAAGTTTTGACCCTCCCTGCAGCTGGTGCATGAACCCATGTGGGGCCCAAAACATGTGAGGCATGAAACATCACATTCTGAGAAGAGAAAAGTCATAGTAAGTGAATCAAAGGATGTATCAGTACATTTATTACTTACCACCATGCTGTGACGGTTTTGGTTCTGTTTAAGTTTTTTTTTTTTAGTTTTCATTGGTTTCATTTCCATTTTGTGTTATTCTAGTTATTTTTGTGTTCTTATGTACTGAACCGCTCCTGCTCCAAACACTGCTCAGAACACCTACACATGCCTTCCTTAGAGTAAAACATGGTGGTGGCCGCGTCATGATGTGTGGATGCCTTTCTTTATCAGTAACAGGGACAAGGATTAATGCGGATGAGAAGAGTTGGGATGAATACAAGGATATCCTGAAAGAAAGCATATTATAAGCTTCCACTTGATATTTATTGCCTTATTTGTGCAGGGCTATCATATAAGGGGTATAGTAATTCCAAGTGTGCTTTTAACAAGACAAAATGTGAAAATGTTTCAAGGGGATAAGTTCTCTTACAACAGACTGTACTGTATACATTTTATTTACTACAAATTTTACTTGACAATTTTCAACCAGTTGTCTAAAAATACCATTTGTATTTTCTGTATCTCAATAATTTTTCAGCACAGCAGTGCTATTCCCTTAAAGTATCTTTCTACTTGCACCTCCTTTAAGTGGCAACTAAAAAAGACATTGCCTACAATTTCCTTCTGTGAGAAACACACCATCCTCAGCGTTTTTGAAAAAAAAAAAAAAAGCAAAACAAAACACAAAAAAAAAAACAGAAAAACAAAGCCAGAGCAGTGTGTCTTCCTCCAGGGAACTGTCGCTGGCATCACTATGCAGTTCCAACGTTTGACAGCTGCCTGTTAACCGTCTGCAAAGGGTTGCTATTTTAGTCTGAGCCATCGTCAAGAAACACACTCAGGCAAAGTAGAGAATATAATTGAGGAAATGCACGAAGGGTGCTCTTCGGGACAGAAAACTTAGTTTAAGAGATAACAAACGACTTTGGCATACTTTCAGTTGCGACTTAATTTGAATTAAATGAGCAGCTTTTTCTTCAAATTCACCATTTCAAGTCATCTGTTCCAAAGTCGTTTAGCTTTAATGCATGTTGTGAATTGGGTGAGGTACTGTACCTTTACACTCTCCTGTAACTGCATCCCTGTATGTGCTTGAGGGGCACGGTGCCATGCAGGCCCCATTGTGCAGGGTGGCTTCAGGGTGGACACAGGCATCACAGTCATTGCTGTTTGGGCCATCACAGAGAGCACAATCAGCGTGACAGTGAAGACACTCCCGTCGCTCAATGTCCTCAAAGAACTTCTCCGGACAGTCTGGCAAACACAGGCCCTCGTGGAGAAAGTGATACTCCTCGCAGCCTGCAAAAACAGGGAAACTCTCCAACTAAATCCAAGAAAAACTTTTTTCATAACAAGTAGATGTAAGTAAAATGAAACAAAGTGGGTTTCAGTTGGCTAAAAATCATCTTTTACATTTGAGTCATGAACTAAACCATGCTCTTTTTAATCTAGACACTTCAGAAAAGCAATATGTGGAAAAAGATGAGCCTAATATTGATTCGTGCATAAAATTTTAAATGAGAACCTAAAATATATGATTTTATTCCATTAAATGTGTTTTTGCCACAACACAATTGACGATTTTATGACGCATAATGCAAAATGAAAACTCTGGTTTCTAGCCATGAAAAGAAACAGGTTTAAAATAAGTTTTTTTAAAAGTACTTTATGTTTACGCTTATGTTTTTTTTCTACCTGTGCACTGTCCGAGGTGGTTGCAGTCCTTACAGGCCGGGGGGCAGCGATGACACTCCTTATCATGAACGATGTGTGCTGGAGGACATTCCTGCACACACTGGTGATCATGCAGAAGAAGAGGATCGTTGCAGGTCAGACAGTGAGTGGCATTCTTCTCACAGGACGCACAGCCAACTGCACAGCTGAGGCACAGCTGGCCTACAGGATATCCCCTGCAGAGAATGAACAACATATCAGTAGGCGAATAAAAACTGAAAAAAGTAAAATTACGGTACAGGAAACAAGCATTAATGCACAGTGCAAGACAGTGTCTTGGAAAAGTACTCCTACCACATCAACTTTTAAGATTCTTTTAATGTTATTACTTGTTTATTTAGATTGAATGCACACAAAATGAGGAAAGATTGTATGTTTGAGAAGAAGCAGGAGGATGCTTTGGTGTCAAAATAATTTAAAATATGATGCATCTGAGTCAATTCTTGGTAAATCTTTTGATGTAGGCACAGTTTTAAGCCTTTTTGGGTTTTGTCTTTACCAGCCTTTTACATCTACTGCTCACGCTTATTTGTAAAATACCTTGAGCTCATTTTGATCAGAGAGGGTGTCTATGATCTATTAAACTGAAGTTGCCCAGGGGTCTGGACTGAACATTTTTTATCCTAATCATTTCAATGCGGTTTTGGTTGTATGTTTAGGGATATTGTTGTGCTGGGTGGTTAACTCAGACCCAATCTTAAGTTTTTTGCTGCTTTTAATGACTAATTGTTCTGTATTTAGTTCCATCTATCTTCCTTTAAACCATCAGCAGCTTCTCAGGTCCCTTTAGATGAAAATAATCCAAAAACACAATATTACAAGAATTATGAGGAAAGTGATTTCAGGATGATGTGCTATTGTTTTCCATGTGGGTAAATAGGATAAATGTGTTTTTTTTCTGACGAGAGCACCTTATTTCACATATTTAATGCAAACAGGGCTTTTTATACCTATATCTCATACATACATATTCCCCGACCGGTAGTATGCACCTATGTAGCTCTTCTGGACCAACTAAGAATCTCCTGGCTGCTTCTCTAATTAATGGTCTGCCTGCCAGTTCAGGTGGCGGGCCATGTCTTTCTTGGTTTAACATTGTGCTGTACTCTTCTATTTTCAGATAATAGATTCAATAATGACTCTGGTGATTTTCAAAGTGTAAGGATATTTCTTCACAACCCAATTCGATTTTAAGCTTCTTTAGTGATTTGTATGATTTTTTTTCCGTGATGCAGTTTGTTTTCTACACCTCTTGACAGCTTCATAAATCAGCTGGACTCATACAGAGATTGAAAGAGTGGCTCACCTACACTTAGGTGACTTTTGAAAGCAATTAATTNTTTTATGTCCTACCCTTCTAACATTAAACAATTTTGTTAAAGTAACTAAATATGATTAAGTAAATACCAAAAATGGTTGCATTATTTTTTTCAGTGTAGGTGTTAAATCTTTTGGTAAGACAGTTAGGCTCCAGTAAAATAATCAGAGTTTAAAGATGTAATGCTTTGTGTGAAACCTTAGAGAAAAACGCATGCTCTTCAAATGTGCATACAGTATAATTTCTGAAATTAAAAAGAGGTACATTGTCCCATTGGCAGCTTCTACAATCAAGCCTCTTCCCCTGATCTGCTTCTCGGGGGCACTAATAACCCCTCATAGCTCGGTGCTTTGTTGTGAGCGCAGCGCAGCGCCGCACTGCACGTAACAGCAGAAGGTGAAGAGTAGGTTATATCCACTCAGCCTGATGCTGCAGGATTCATTCATGCTTTGCAGGAGGCGCACCGAGAAACAGCTGCAAAAGCAAACATAACAGCTGGAGAGCGTCATTTAGCGCATTCGGGTTTTTATTTCATTTTGTCCGCATTTTGGCTGCATCGAGGACAGACACCGGTCCGGGATCCATGAGACATCCTTTAGACTGGATACCGCTTCAGTATCACGGTAGGCCACAGACAAGATTATTACGCTCTAAACACCGGAAAACGCGCGCATTAATCTGACCGAATGCAACTAAAATAAAAGAGAAGATGGATGAGTGATTTATCTGCTATTTCCTTTGATCAATCGGGAAATCATTTCTTATGAATATACTCAATGTTATCAGGTGATGTCACTGATGTCCAGCTGCTGACATCTGTTCAGGTTGCGTGAAGGTGGAGTCATGGACGCCGGGAGGCTGGAGCAGCAGGTGGCCAGCGTGGAAAGGGGGATCTGCTTCCTGAAGCAGGAGCACCTGGCCATGCTGACCGGCCTGCAGCTGGAGATCACACACCTGAAGAGGCGCTGCCAGGGTCAGTCCCAGCTCTGCAGCTTCTAGCACAGAGAATCCTGCCTGCTTTGTCTCCTCCATCTATATCCTCTCTCCTAATCTGCCTCTTTCTTTGTACAGAGCTGAGCTGTGAGCTGGACTCCAGGTTTCCAGACAGAAACACTTCAGGTAAGATTACATTCAGAGAGTAATTAGCCTAATTGATTAATTATAACTGAAACTAGAATAAAAATAGGCATTTGGTTCCCTGAGCAAGTGCTGATGCAGCTGTTTTATAGATAAACAAACAAACAAGCAAATAAATACATTGATATATATATATATATATATATATATATATATATATATATATATATATATATATATATATATATATATATATATATACAGAGAGATAGAGAGAGAGATTGCAATGTTTATGATGATAAATTACATATAAAAAAATTGACCATGCTTGGATTTAAAATTACATGTCATTTTCCACATCGTATTTTTTTTATGTACCTAACAGTTATTCAAATAAAATGAAATTTAAATATCTTGTATATTATAGAATATTGCAACTACTGTACAAAGTAAAAAAAACATAAAAAATCATTTTATCCAGAAATTCTTTTCTATTCCAGAAAGTAACTAACTAGCTAACTAAGTATGTTGGTCCATGACGTTTGTAATAAAACCTCAATTAAATGTTTGGCTCCTTATACTCCTACTGTTTTTACAATGTTATATAAGCATAAACAGCTGTAGAAAAAAATTCTTCAGATTTACTCTTAGCTGCACAACAACACATATGAAACAATGACATAAAGTTATCTCTGTTTTTGTTTTATTATTATTTTTAAATCTGACTTGCATTGCATGTGAATAGGTCACAGAAGCTTCTGGGCTAAACAAGTTCCTCAATTAAGAAACTAACTAATGATATATCCAAACAATCTAGTAGAATCCAAATATGACAACTAGAGGAGACAATACTGTACTTCCAGACATGCTGGTGTCAAAGTTTAGGCGCCTAAAATGATAAACTAGAAAAATATTATGATAACATCAAATATTTCCAGAATTTACACGCCTCAACTATTGTTCCTGATTCTCTAGTGGTGTAATTACAATATGTTATTTTCAGCAGGGTTACATTTTCCCAAACTGATAAAAATCAAATGTCAAACCAAGTTAAAAAGAAACCCTGAGCACAGTAATCAAACAGTAACAAGATAGACTCCTAACCCGACACACTCTGTAACACACTGTCCATTCTGCAGGAACAATGGAGCCTTCTGAGAGCTCTGACAGCGGCTGCAGTGACGAGCATCGACACACTGCAAGCAGCCCTGAGGGCAGGCCTCACACACGCCGTTCAGTCGGCTGGCAAAGAAGCCCGCAGGACACTTCGTCACACATGTCTGTTGCATAGTCAGAAATCTCCCTGGAGGAAAGAGCGCTGGATGTAATTTGTTGTAACAGTTGAAATACAAAACTTTAGAGCCATCTGTAAGATAGTGGCTCATTGACAGACCTTTTCCACACGTTGTGCACTGATTTTTTGCCTGTCCAGAGCAGAATTCACAGGATTGGTGACAGTCTTCACACACGCCATTATCTGGAGGGAAAACAAAGCAGGGATTATCATGTTACTCTAGTGATAAAGTGTTTTTGTCAGAAAGACAGCTGAGCTGTGATCCAGGACCGTCATAGTACACATCCCTGGCTTAATGTGGTTTTTAGGATAATGATTGTAAACAGAAAAAAAAAAAAAAAACCAGTCACGATTCTGCCATGAGCATCAAAATTACAGATCGCAAATTCTATTTTTATGTTTATCCTATCTCCATTTTATGGATACCAGTTGAATTAGTAGGGAGAAGATCTATTATTATGTATTAAAACATTTTTTTTCTCAAATGGTCATTGAATAAGAGCAATTAGCCTAACCTACGACCTTGGTTGCGTTTTAAAGCTAACATATTAATTTCAATTCAATGACATTCATGATGACACCTTTGATATTTCAGTTTCATTTGTTAATTTAGGCTAACTTTACTGCAGAAATGTAAAGAATATCAATTATTTTATCTTAAGCTTGCTTTTTAAATAAAACATTTATGTTTATTAAGATCACGGGCAGAAATCTTTTGGGCTATATAGCAATACATTTTATCTGTCCTTCATTTTTATGGGATGAAATATATACAACTGAATTAGATAACTAACTTAACATAAGGATCTTGCAACATATTTAATTTATAGAAGTTTTTGTTTTACTCCATGGTTGTCAAAATGTGTCAGACAAGATCAAAAATGCAAGCAGTCTTATCTTTTTGGTTGCATTTTCCTCAGTCGGATGTCTAATGCTTGATCTCTAATGTTGCAGTCATTAACTAAGTTCTGGCCAAACTAAGCTTGGATTTGACAATTATCCTAGGCAGATTTGGTGGAATTCATTAAATTGATGTAGTTTCCTGGAACTGATATATATATATATATATCAGGTCAGAGCTTTTTCACCAGCTTAGAATTATTCATTTGAATAGTAGCTTTGATTTGGGTTTAGGATCTTTGCCCTGCTGGATCAAAAAATGTTATGTGTTGGACTTTATCATATCAGGGCAGTTGATATTATTTCAGTTCGGGTTTTCTTTATTTTCTTATTAGCAGCTTCCTCTATTGTTTTGGATAGCCTGGCACTCTCTTTTTTGTGATTTTTTTTAACTTCAGCTTTATTATTGTTTCGGGGTTTCCCAGTCTCCTGTTGGGTTTGAGTCTCATATCTAGTTTTGCTCTGTTTATTTACTTATTATTAGCTTCTGGGCTGTGTCTCTGATTGCACTTTTAGTTGCTTTCATCATTCTCATCTATTTCTTCTCCATACTTTTCATACTTTAGAGGGGGGGTGGACTTGGCCTTTGTATCCTCCACACAAGAACTCCCTCTATCTACCACATCACCCAGGTCCTCCGACAGCTCCACTGGCTCCCTGTGCAGTTCCGCATTATATAAAATTCTCACGGTGACATTCAAGGCCCTTCAGCACCTTGCCCCCCATATCTGTCAGGCCTCCTGCATGTTCCCGCCCCCTCCCGTGCTCTTAGATCCTCATGTGCTTTACACCTGTCTGTTCCTTCTGCCTGTCTCACCACCACGGGGAGCAGAGCATGCAATCTCTGTGCCCCCATCACTGGAACTCTCTACCACCCTTACTTAGAAACACGGACTCACTTTTCAATTTCAAATCACAACTCAAAACTCATCTTTGTAAGATTGCCTATCTGTAATATTAATTTCTCTTTCCAGCTGTTGTAATTTTGAAATGTTTTTATTCTGTGTTTTAACTTTGTTTCTGCCATTGTGTTTTTCTCTTTTGTACAGTGACCTTGAGTGTCTAGATAGGCCACTTTTAAATAACATGTATTATTAAATGTTATGTCCACTTTGTGCATCCTCTCCCACTACAGTGCTCTTACGTTTAAAACTTTGACTCCTCCTTGGCCACCTTTGTCATCATTTTAGACTAGATGGTTAAACATTTTACATAGAGTAATTGGTCTTTCCAGTTGGCCAGTGATTCCATACACATATTAAAATGGATTTTGAAATGCATACATTTTTAGTGTTCTCAAGAATAACCATGAAACATCAACTAAGGTTATATCTATCTTTCTGGCCAAACGTGGGGTCAAATACTCAGCCCAAATGATAACAGAAGCTTGATAGTGGAGACAAAAACAGGGCAACTCACTGACATTTAAACATTTTGTGGTGGGAAATATGAATTTGATTTATACATACATTTTAATAGAGTAAGGATTAGTTAAAATCAACACTAAAATAAAATATACAGACCCAATCCTTGCAAATGAAGTTAATTCTACCCTGAAAAAGGCAACCAGAAGGCTTTGTTACAGTCTCCTTTTAAAGGCTTTAATTAAAATAGACATTTACTTCCATAGTGACTACTAGCAAACTTTTACCAGAATAGTATTTTAACATGCCAAATTCTGTTAGATTCATTTTTAGCCCAACATTAATTTAAGTGTTGTTTCAAGCCTGTCAATGGAAAGAACAAAATGTGCTGCATTTACAGTTAATTATTCTAAAGTCTATCTGTTTGACATTCGTTCTGCTCTGAGTCCGTAAGATGGTGCAGGGTTCAGGGACGGTGGAACACAGACCAATTACCCTCCGCTATTTCATTTCTGCCCCTCTGAAAGTGGCTAAATCCCTTCTTCATTAAGAGCAGACAGTTGGATTAGTGGAATATAAGTTATTAGTCTCACCGTTGAGAAAGGTCTTACTAGGACAGACCTCAAAGTCTGGCACACACTCCCTGTTTTGAAGCATCCTTCCCTCTTGACACGACAGACAGTCGGTGTTCTCTGGGCCGCTGCACGTTGAACAGTCCGGGTGACACTCCTCACACTCGTTAAAGTCTTCATTGCCGAAGAAACCATCGGGACACACTGGGACACACTTCCCTTCTGGAAAAGAAAATGGGAGAAGGTTCCATTTGTGAGACACATAAATGTGACTTATTCCCTGTACAAGTTTACTTTATGTTCAACCCCAGATTTTTTCACATTTAATTGACTCTGCAATACAAAGTATTGAACTATACAACAATACAGCATACAAGTATTGAACTTTTAGAAAATTCTCATGTTACCAGCAGTACTAGCAGCGTTCATTGATGCTCCTTTTTTCATGACAATAGCGAATACTGACAAACATGGATCTTTGATGACTAAAAGATGACTAGTCATAGGTTTGAGTTTTCGTCAACAAGATGAGACTAATAAAATAGGCGGGTGGTCAGTCAGATATTTAAAATGCATTACTGTGCTGTAATCTGTTATAAAAGCTAAACAGTATCAGCCATGCTACTGCGTCCTGTTAGGTCATGCCGCCCACCTTGCGTACAGTGGTGCACATTCAGCATGACCACAGATGGATTATGGCAGCAGCGGCAGGGGTTAATGTAACCCAGAATGGTCCGGTATTGCACACTGAACTTTGACAAACTCTGCTCTATTGAGTGCAGAAATGCTTCTTTGCACCCGAGTATCTCAGAGTCTGCGCTTTATGCTCCACACTGATTGTTCGCTCTCAGCTGTATGGCTTTCCCTACTCTTGCTACTTAATAAACTATATAGCTGATCATCCTCTGCCAAGCGTGAAAATAATCCCTTTGTCCAACTATCAATATTTTATTTCTTCCAGTTCACAAGAGGTGATGCTACACTTTCTTTAATTTCTACCAAAAGGATCCCTAAATTATATCCAAAGAAACATTGCATTTTGATTATTTTTGGATAAAGACCCAAATGGAAAGGTACATAGATCTTTGAATATTTCTCTCTCATAGTTCTTGTTTCTATCTATTTAAATATGATGTAAATGTTTCCTTGTATTGTCATTTAAACATTTTCTATGTTTCTTTGAATATGTCAATATTTTACGTAGCATATTCATTTAATTTAGGTCTGGATTGCCATTAGCCTCATGAGACCATCCTGATCTCGGGAGCTTTCAAGGTTTCACTCGCAGATCAGTCTGGAGACTCTCCGTTAAAGAAAATTTGGAGCCGTTATCGAGCAAGTTTTATCGGAATTGCAGAGTATTTTTTCACTGAAAGAGGAGCAAAACACTGCTCAGGAGGCTTTTCTCAGAGGAAAAGATGTTTTTGCTCTTCTCCCGACTGGTTTCGGCAAGAGTAGCCTGGCTTGTGGTTGTGTTTTCGTTGTCACTCTGTTAGTACGTCATACGCTTCATTGATCTGATTGGTTTATTTGGCCCGTCTATCACCAACATAGGCCAATCAGCTAACCAGTATTTTCGGCCCATCCCAAAATTACTTTCACAGAAGGTTTCCAGATGGATATGCGGAGCAAATCCATCTGGCGGAGTCAGGTTAGATTGCCATGGCATTACAAGGCAATTTTGTCAATCTACTTTGACCCCTGAGCAGTGGTAAACAAAGAGACAATTCTCAGAAATAAAGTAAAAATTGTCAAAGTACAAAGAACAATGTTTTTGTTCTTCTGTTCTTAGTTTCTTGGGGGTAATGAATATTTTACTGATCTCTGTGTAAAGTATAATTCATGTTAGATCAGGAAGTGTTGGAATGGAGGACCTTGTATGTCTAAAACCATTCTTTTTTGTACATTTTGTTTGCTTGTCTGTCTGCAATATTAACCAATATGATGTGTCGAACTAGATCTGCTATTTCCACGGCTTTTGTGAGACACTTTTTTTAAAAAGTACGGCATTAATTCATAAAAAAAGTTAATTTGAATTCTATAAATCAAAGTTGTCTGCCAAACAGCAATGATGAACTGCACAGCAGCATTCTATACCCAGCAATTGTAGTATCTGGGCAAAAGGTATTAGTCTGTTAAAGTTGTTATTTGAAAAGTTGTTATTTGAAAAGTTGTTATTTGTAAACTTTAACTGTTTTAAGTACAACATAAAACTGACTAAAACGAAAAGCTTTAGTTGACTAAAACCGACTAAAGCTATCATATTTTGTAATGACTAAAATGCGACTAAGTCTAATAATAATTTTAGTCCTCTAGACTAAGACTAAATAAAAAGTTATTTATTAAGTTAATTTTTATTAACCATTTTTAACACTGAGTAAACTGAGAGAAAAATGATGGATGGTTTTCAAAGCACTTCGGAAAAATTAACAAAGGGACCCTAATACTAATAATAAAATCCAATGATACTGACTGCCTTTTGAAGTGATCTGATAAGTTTGTGAGAGAAAATTAAAAAGCATCATGAGGACCAAAGAACACAGACAGGACAAATGCTTGTATTTCCTGCAGAAGATGTGGAGAGCCCACCTGCCCCCGCCCATACTCACTTGGTGCTTCTACAGAAGCACCATGGAAAGCATTCTGAGCAGCTTTCTCACTGTGTGGTGTGGAGGCTGCAACATCACAGACTGGAAGAACGTGAGAAGAGTGGCGAGAAAAGCAGAGAAGATCATCGAGTTTCCTGTTCCATCCATTAAAGACATTTCATCCCAGCGCTGTGTCTCCACAGCCGGTAACATCAACAACGACCCCTCACACCACCAACACCACCACATTGGACTGATCTCCCTGCTGCCCTCTGGGAAGAAGCTTTGCAACATTCAATGCAGAACAAGCAGGCTCTGCAACAGCTTTTTCCCCTCTGCCATCAGACAGTTGAACTGTTGAATCTTTAATCAAGTCCCAAATCAAGACTCTGCATCACACTGATAACTTCATTTTTGCACTACTGGCAAATTTTTAAATTCATTTAAATAGAACTCAACTCTGTGTTCTGCATTTTGCATCATATTTATTTATTTTGTACTGCTTTGAAACCATATCAATGCCCTTTGCACCATATCTTCAAAATGCTTGTTTTTTTCTTTTCATCTTCAATGTTTATACTTTGATTGCTGCTACACTTTATAAATGGAAATGTTAATTTTGTTGCAAAGCTGCTCATTCACTGTTGAAAAGATGGATGCATTGAAATTTCATTTTGTTTACACAATAATAAAGTTTGTCTAAGTTTAAGATGAAGATGAGGAGAAGTTTAAAACAATAGCCCTAAACTTAAACATTTCAAAGAACCCTGCCTTCCAAAAGTACACAGTGGGTGTAACAACTGCCAGTCAACCCAAGCAAGGCCGCCCACCTTTACAGATAAGTTGCTAGTGGTAACCTCAGGTGTCAACAAGACAGATAATTGTCATTCCTTTAACAATTGGGCCATGGAGGGTTGGCTATAACACCTGACAATAAGACAGCTCGGCTGATCAGGTTGATTGAAATATGGATGAAAGATATTGAGTCTTTACTCAGAGGGCTCTGATTCTCCACTTAAGATTTTTTTTTGTTATACATTTTGTAAGCTATATATTATTTGCTTCCTTACATAAAAGTCAACTAAAATTCATTAAGTTTTCAAATCTAATCTGACAAAATGTGGAGAAGGTTGTAGGGTTGGGTAATGTCGGAAAGAATATAATGAAACAACTCCATGTGGAAAACCTTTTTTGACTCAAATGCAATAAAAAACAACTGTGTCTTTTGGGATGTAAAAAAACATTTGAAAATTAATAACTATTCTTATGACCCAAAATGATTTGGTTGCAAAATTATTGTTAAACATGAGCAGCTATTCTATTAATATCTCTGACAATCGGAAATGAACTGACATGGCAATGTAATACCATTTTTTGTCATCATTGTGCAGAGCTACAGTATATTGTTAGAATAGTGACATTTGTTTTCCTTATTGTGTTAATTTCATGCTGAATATACTTATATGTGTCTTAGGAGCACTGAGAGATCTCACTGTCTAAAGTGCAACCACTTATTTACCTAAGCAAACATTTAGAGAAGTGGTTAATGTGCTCAACTACTAACAAATAAGAGTCCTCCACATTGGAATTCAAGCATCTACTTTAGAAAAGAGATTAACTTTTGTGCTTTCATATATATTGATATCCTAATAGAATTTCTGGTGAATGAGTATTTTTTCACAAACAGCACATTCTAAGCCACCCAGTACAAAATATAGACTGAAGCCTTTATGAAATTCTTTCAGTAGCTCAGAGGGCTTCTGAAATGTTAATTATATCTCCAAACTCTTTTATTCCTGTTCTAGAAGTAGTCCACACTGTCCTCATCACATAACAAAAATACCACAGAGGACAAAGCTATCCTCCACAATGTGAAATGCATCCTGCAAAACAGCACATTTAGTCATCTTCCATTTTACTGCTTTTTGATGGGTTTTTTAGAACACTTGGGAAAAACAAACAAACCTAAAAAAGAAAAGATACAAAAACAACTAAGTAACAGTTTAAATAGAAAAGTGGACAAGATTCAAATTCAGTTTTGTTGTTGTTGTTTTCTTCCAACTATGATCAGCCTAAATGTGCCTAAATGTGGTGCTGGTTCCTATCTTCAGAAGTCTAAAGGCGATAAGCAGGGTACAACCTGGACAGGTCGCCCATACTTGCATTGTTTTCTTGGTTTTTGTGGACATTTCATTGACTTACATTTATTTTATATGGCCTAAGCCTGACCGTTACCAACATACACTCACCGGCCACTTTATTAGGTACACCCGTCCAACTGCTCGTTAACACTTAATTTCTAAGTAGCCAATCACATGGCGGCAACTCAGTGCATTTAGGCATGTAGACATGGTCAAGACAATCTCCTGCAGTTCAAACCGAGCATCAGTATGGGGAAG
>NW_015150687.1:603993-630827 GCF_000732505.1 Cyprinodon variegatus
CGCTTCTTCTTCTTGTTTACTACTGGTAGTTGGCTTTAGTCGCAGTACCGCCACCTTCTGCTCTGGAGTGTAATCGCTTCGCCTATGAGAAAAAGGAGCAGCGCATGAACCGAACGAAACACACACGAACCGAACCGAGACAGTCGAACCGAACGGTTCTGACGGTTTTCATAAATCGTCCCATCCCTACTATATAAACGTTGAGCAATACTCAACTTAAAAGTACAGTGAATTTTAATTTAAAAAAAAACTAAATTTCTCTCAGTAAGACTGTCAGGTTTGGTCATTTTTTATATATAAATATATATTCCATAACTCAGTTTTCTTTCACCCCAGTTAATAAAGTCTTAAATATTGTTTGAATAAAACAAATATTTTATAATTATTACAAAGCAGTGATAAATTCACAGACTTTTAATTCTTTAACCTCACCTCAGATTTCTTTTGTCATTGTTTTTTATTTCTATATTCCACAATTAATAATGGTGGTTATTCAGTTTCACACCTCATGATTTTTATCGTTTAGAAAGAAAAAAACATTTGCTATTGTTTTATTTACCAGGATGAGTTTTACCTGATAAGAAAAGGTCAGTCTCACACCAGTAGCACTCGTGCTCATCGCAGCTCATGCAGTTGTTCTCACATGGAGCGCAGGTCATGTCCTCCTCCACGCTGTATGTCTTTGCTGGGCAGCTTCTGTAGCAGCCATCCTGAAAGCTGATGATAAAAGTAGCAGTCAATACATGCGGCCATGAGTACATAGAAATCCACTTTGCTCTCACGGCAGAAAGGAAGCCTGTTTGGTCAGGTATAGCAGTGAAAGGAAAGACAGAATAAGGAACAGAGGTGAGATCACACTTGGCGACAGCCAGGCACACAGCCTTACTTGTAAAAGCCCTCAATGCAGGACAGACAGTGCTTGGGGTTATCTGTTGAAAGCAGATAAAAGCTCAGCTCTCTTTATATAGAACTATGTGAAATAAAACTCTCTAAACTTGCTTCTCCATACACTAACACCAGAGCTTCTATTGTAGGCACCCTTCAATTCTAGAAAACATTATTATTGGTTCTGCGCTGTGACTTACATAGGACACACTTCTTGCAGCCTTCCTCACAGGTCATGCAGTCATTGTAATCTGGATCCTCCACCTCCCCTGAGAGCACAGATAGCAGGAGAAGTGATAGGAAGGGGAAAAACAATTAGAGCAGAATGTTTTAGAAAAAGCTGAGGGTGGACACTAGATGATCCAGGGTCACACATGAGACGACCAGAAATCTGCCTCATAAATAATGCTGTGACCTTTTTACCTTCTCCACATTCCAGCTTCACACACTGTCCGTCAGACACATAGTAGGTGGAGTTACACTGCAGGCAGTGGTTTGGGCTGGAGCAGAGCTGGCAGTTTTCTGAACATCGCTCACAGGTTCTCTTGCTTGTGTGGTAAAACGCCTCAGGGCAGGCGTCCATACAAAGGCCTTGATAGAGGTAACGTTCATGTCCAAACTTATCTGATAAAAAACCCCACAAAAAATGGAAAAATTATGAGATGGATCTGAAAACTTTAGGTGTTTGTTAGGGTACATCTCAACATTATTCATTTTGAATGATAATGAATAAATTACCAAAGAATTACTTAGAAAAGGGGAAGAAGTAAAAAATATTCAAGCAAAATAGTTCTACATGCTTTCTTTAGCTTTCTAGCAGAATACTAGTTGCAAAAAAAAAAAAAAAACCCCTGGTACCTCCACTGAAGTGCCTAACGTTGCAATACTTGAACATACAGCTGGAACATAAAAAATCCCTGCAGGGTCTTAAAGATGTTTACTTAGGTGCATTAAGAGCAAACTAAATTTTTGTGAAGACATCATGATAGTTTATTATCAGGGCAGCAGCAGCTTGTATAGGTAATCAGACAACATAAAGGGTAACTGGCCCAATGCCAGGGTAATGTCTATTTTTTTTCTTCACCAGGCTGGCAGTATTCTTAGTAATTTAGTATAATTCTTCTGGTGCTGTACCTTGCATCCTACAACTGCTAAAGCTGCAGCCAAACGGAGCTCACCAAGAGAAATAAACAGCCAAGCGATGCTCTCTGTGCCAAAAGCTAACAATGCCATGATCTCTGCCTGCACACAGAGATTGGTATGCTCTGGCTCCTGGCTGTGAAGAAACACGTATTGCACATAGGCTGGTTGACCAAAAGTAAAATGGATTTTGAAGTCTACAATTTAGAAAATAAAATATACCTTTCTTCCCCCCACCCCCCCCACACAATAAAAAATAAATAAAATACAGAAGAAAGGTAAAAAATGGACAGATTGAAACTATTGCTCAAGATGGGGACAGATTTTTTATACATATTTATCATATCCATCATATCACGCTGCTTTTTAAATCTATGAAAGCAGATATACATTTAAGTTTGCACAGCAAGGTTGAAACTGATGGTAGAGGCTCAGCTACTTCACATTTATAAAAGGAAATTCCATTTATTGTGCAAGAATATTCTACAGCAGTCCAAACATCTATGGGTGGCCTCATAAAGAGCAGGATAACATTTATTTGGGAAAAACAAACACTGCCATAAAAACAGGAATTGGCAGTTTTACTTACATTTAGAATAGTTTTTTTTTTTTTTTTTTTAGAATTGCTTCAATTCAATTGAATTTGAGTGAGAATAAAGGTCTGGTTGTAAGAATATAGTTTTCATTTCTCTGTATTTCCAATCTTAAAGATATGTGGATAAAACACTATAAGGATTTATTGTCTTCTTTTGAGTGCAGACAACAGGTATGAAACAGAGCTTATAAAAAAATAAGCAAAATGCATTTGCTAAAAACCAAATGAAACTACAATTAAAAGAGAATCAATAAGTTGAAAGAAATGACAGGTATTCATATTTTATGTTGATGAATGTCATCAGGTTGTCTCACTTCAAAATCTACAACAAAAGAAACAGGATTAAGAGACAAAACAGTAAGCATATTACTATTATTTTTGAATTTGACTCTTCCATTAAATAAAGAGTTAAAACAATTTGCCCCAAAAGAGAACTAAAAAGTATCCGACAGGAGAGTTTTGCTCCACCGACCTTATTATTCACTTCAAAACCTCTCCAAACGTCCTTGATGCGAGTATATTTATTTGGCTGGCGGTAGCCCTGCTCCATGTTGAGACGATGACTTCATAATGACATCTACAGCCTGGAACTAATGTCTGTTTTTGGAAACCTTCTGCATCCACTTCAAATGTTCTGGGGATTTATTTCACTGGAACGAGCAAGATGATCCAAAAGTGGGATCTGCTTGTCCTGCCAGCAAAGTTGGAAGTCAACAGTGCTGTCCAGAATATTTTCAATTTGTTTTATTCCTCTCCAGTCTTTGGTGCTTCTTTACAGAGAAAATTATGGCATGGAGGAAGATTTGACTTTGAAGTTTTTTTTTTTTTGTTCTTTAAAAGCTTAATTTGCTAATATTTCATCACATGATTGATTGCTGGGCTGTAGAAAGCATCAGTAAGAGTTCCAGTTAGAAGTTTTAATGGAGACTGCTACCTATATTTAGAAATTGAGTGCAAGTATAACCCGTTTAGGTCCACCATTCAGATTTGAAAATTAGAATACATTTTTGAAGATCTTAAGTAATTATTTGTTGAAAGAAAAATGGGTCATAACATGTGAGAAACCTCTTAAATAACATGAAAACCCTATTTTTGTGCAGATTTCCATTAGTATTTTACAGAGATGGGAAGTAACGAAGTACAAATACTTCGTTACTGTACTCAAGTAGATTTTTCTGATATTTTTACTTTACTTTACTACTTATTTTTATGGCGACTTTTTACTTCTACTCCTTACATTTTTACACAAATATCTGTACTTTCTACTCCTTACATTTTAAAAAATTGGCTCGTTACTTTAGTTTTGAATCATTTCAATGGAGTTACCGTTATTATTTTTCACGTCATCAATACCAAATTCAATCTAATTGGATGGGAATCTACGTTGCATTTGACGCACCACTACAAGATGAATCGACAGATTCGGCGGTATTCATTCGCGGCAAATCATTGCAGCTTGGTGGCGGTGGCGTTAGCATAGTAGCATGGACGATGAGATGATTGAAAATGAACACAACGGAGATCTAGTCCTATTGGCAGACATCCATTTAAAATGTAGGCAACAGCATGAAAAAAGTGGTTTCTACTTTTACTTTTATACTTTAAGTAAATTTACAAGCCTGTACTTTGTTACTTTTACTTGAGTAAAGAAGTTTAATCAGTACTTCCACTTTTACCAGAGTATTTTTTAACACAAGTATCTGTACTTTTACTCAAGTACGGAAAGTGAGTACTTTTGCCATCTCTGGTATTTTAGTACTGATGATCAGAAATTATTCAATTTACCACTTTTTTGTTTTTTTCTGGTTGTACTTCACCAACACCAGATGCACAGACTTCTTTACCAGTCTTACAGTTTTCATAAGAAGCGTAGGATAAATCGGGAAAAACTACATATTAATTAGCAGCGACCCTTTCCCCTGAGGAAAGAACTAAACCTGTGCCAGCAAAAATTTAAACAAACACTACACAGGGGGCAGGGGATTTTTTCCCCCTTTATTTGTCATCCATCTGTTCTGTACACACGCTGACACAAGGAATGATCTTCTTGTGTCGTCTCCTACCTGTGTCACAGCTGGTACAGTTGGCAGGCCCTGCATCCATACATGTGGCACAGGTGTGGTCACAGAGGTGGCACTGTCCACCCGATCGGTATTTGCCCTTAGCACATTCAACCACACAGCGCCCCTCATCTAAGGCTCTGCAGTCAGCGAAGAGAAACAGAACAAAACATCAAAGCCAAAAACAAACCAACACTTATAAATTATGTCTTTGTTAATGAGATGAGCTCATCTACATCCCAGCATGCACCATATGGCAGATTTAAACAGATGTAACTGAGACAGCCAGGAATGAGGAGGGATAAAGAAGCATAAGCAAAGCAGTTAAAATGAAAGGTAACATGAGCTTATTATTTGAAATGGAAGAAACCTGCTGGTATCCAATAATGTTGATTAGATCTGTTTTCCCTTCAGAGTGCTCTAGCAACAACATGATTGCCACAAGACAACAATTTCATTAAAATTAGCTGTAATTTCAGTCTACACTGGTTAAATCTGAATTATTTCATGTTGTTATGTCTTTATAAAGCAAATATTGGCCATCAAGTCATGCCAATTATCATACCAATTAAGTCATCACAGCATTTATAACCTTGCCATTACCACATTATTTATATCTATTTAATTATCTGCTGGTGTTTGATCTGATATACTGGATTTTAATTATCCTGGTTTTTTTTTTATTACCAGAGGAAGATAAGTGAAACAAATTAAAGAAAAACTGACTGTATGGTATACTTTTATAACTGTGACCTCTTTATCAGTCTTACAAGGTTTTTGTTACTTTTTTTTGTAAAAACTCTTTTTAAATACTTAAGCTGATCTTTGTAATTGTTTTGACTTTACTGATACATTTTTACTTCATTGAAGTAATTCAAGTTTTCCTGTTAATATGTTCAAAATGATTGTTGATGGCATTAGATGTGTTACTGAAAATATTTGCTTTCTCAATTAGCTTTTCCCATCAGAAGAAATTTGAAAAATAAAACATACATTTGTGAGATTATCTGTTTATTCATTTCCTATCCCAGTTTACCCAAACATGGGGCAGGGGAAGACAGATTCCTATTACCTGTGTTCATTGGGACTTAAAACAGGCACCTTCTGGCTGCCCAATGACAGATTATGTTGCTCAAATAAAATATGCATTGCTCATGTTTTTTTTAAACCTGGGATGCCAGAGGCAGCAGTTGTAGAGGGCTGGTGTATCTGTGCAATAGTTATAATTTTCAGTGTTTTTCATTAGATCATCTGGAAAATGTATCAATATTTATATAATCATAGTGCATGTAATTTTACCCTCTCTGATACCTGACTTAAAAAGCAATAAAGAATTATCCTTAAATATTTGAATACCATCAGACCATGACACTTGTGGTCTCAAAGAAATGTATTCTCAAGAATATGAATTCATTTTTCCCTTTGAGTATAAATCTATAAAAATCCAGTGTGGTAACTCACAGTGAAGAGACACAGCTGATGCAGTCCTCTTTTTGCGGCCCTGTGCATTTCAGACACGTTGCATCACATGCGCGACACACCCCATCACTGTCCTGATACTCTCCTGACAGACAGCAACAGAAGCATGCTGACTCAGAGATGAATAAATGTCTGAGGCATACATGAAGGCTTAATGTCAAATTCACAACAAAGTGAGGCACATGAAATAAATGGCTCCACATATAAACAATTATTTAAGACTCTGACACCAACTTTATACTATTTGTGGTGTTAGTGAACGTGTTAAAATAATTCGATTATTTTTCAATAAAAATATTAAGAAATACCAACAAAAAAAGGGGTTTTATTCTGTTTTTCCAGGAGCAATGGGCCAACATGAATTAGAGAAAGGGTGGGAGACTGACCATCTGTGCACTCAGTGTTGACTACACACACTCCTTCCTGGAGGCGATGACCGCTTGAACAGCTGCTGCAGTTCTGCCATCCAGGCCCCATACAGGTGAGACAGCTGGAGTCACACCTGAGGAGAGCAGAGAGAAATTCAACACAATGCAGGAGAAAAAAAAAGCTTTCCCACACTTAATACAGGCACACAACAACAACAATCTCTGAGTGCCAAAGCAAGCAGGCCAACCACCAGATTAAGGCCTGCCATCAGCCAATAAACAAACCACCCACACCTGAACACACACCAGTAAGCTCACCTCCTACATATCCTGTAGCCGTCCACTATCTCTGGGCTTGGCTGTATGGCATAGAAGCCAGCACTGCAAGAGGAAACACATCTCCACTCTTCCATCAAGAAACCCTTTGCACAACGGTTGCACGCCTCAACACCTGCCCCTGATTTTACAACAAAAAAAACCAAAAAACTTTTATATTGGCTAAGATGCAAATCATTTTAAGAATGATGAATTTAAAGCTGGTTATTATGCTCATAAGTCTTGACAACTCTCTTACCTGCACAGGTAGCACAGGCCTTGTGACAGGGCCTGCATTCATCTTCCTTCATGTCATAGTAGAAGCCATCATCACAGTTCCGTTGGCACCGGTTCCCCTGCAGACTGAAGAGGGTGGAGAGAGCATGTGGCACCGTGACACACTCAGTCAGTCATGTGACGCCACAAAAGATGATTCACTGCCTTCATGTTCACAGGCTCACTTCTCCAACCCACGGCTCACCACCACAAGCTCTCACCAAACTGAGTCAGTGAACTCTGCATTCTGACAACTTCTAACTACAGATTATGGTACATTTTTCAGGCAATTGCATTCTTTCTATTATTAATTATTCAAAATTATGATTAATTTACTCCCAGTTCTGAGTGAATCAGGATGGTGGCAATTATAAAGTACTGCAGATTTCTTTTCTAATTACTTAGATTCTGCCTGGAGCGTTTACACAGGGAACATCAGTATTCTCATCGGCTTGAGCTGTGTTTACCAAGCACCTAATTCAAGCATCATCAGAGAATTTGCTTCACCTTGTGCCTGGTTTGCATTCTGTGCAGATGCTGTATGAGGTGCACTTCAAGCAGCTTTCGCTGCATTTCTTGCACAGATATGTATCTGTGGGGAAAACAGAAATAATAGACATCAGAACCAGAAATCAATCCTACTCACATACCTCTAAGCTGCAGATACAGCTCCTGACTACTCATTAGAAGCCTTTATTTTGACTGAATGTGCAATGAATCCAGAAAGGTGAAATCATTAAGATGCCTTAGACATATTCAGCTCAGGACAATAATAATAATAATAGAACAAATGTTAAAGAACAAGTCGAACTCCTAACCATGATCCAAGTAGTAATTCTCTCCACAGGATGCTGTGCAGGTATTGGTGCCTTCTGTCAGGTGATGACCAGACACACAGGAGGTGCACTGATTGCTTCGACTGCCAGTGCAACTTGCACAAGTGGAATAGCACCTCTTACAGCGTCGACGGTCACCCCAGAATCCCTGGGGACACTTGGGTACACACAACCTGAGAGAGAAACGTAAAACAAAGCAGAAGAGGCAAGATGATTCACAGGAGGAAATACATTACAGTTCAATATTAGCTGTTAAAAGTATTTACATTTTATCCAGGGACATCACTTTGTAAATGTAACATTGTGCAATGTTTAAATCCTAGAAAGTTACATATCTCTATTTTTGTAGTTTTCTTTGCGATTAATCTGAGCTACAGATTTTTACTCGAAGCGGTAATTATATTTCTCCGTTATTGCATGCCATAAGAAATTTTCACAACTCCTTTCTTCCAAAGCCAAATTAAAATCCAAATTAAGTTGTTTTTAGGGTATTCAATTCAACAACTGAAGAAACCTCTGTAAACCACTGTGACTTTAGTAAAATTGCAATACCCTAACAATAAGATTTTTTTATTTCTTCTTAATATAGGGAGAAAAACTATATGAGCAAAAGGATCTTGATCATCAGTTTCAGCTATTTTTTTTTTTTTACCTGGAGTTGCCATTGGTGTCTGAGTTGAGCTTCTAAGGACCCAAAAAAATCCATCTTCAATATAACACTTCGATTGTTTGTTAGGTCAAATACATTTAAAATGTACATGCTTGACATTACATCTGCAGAAGAGTATTTGGAATTTAGGCCAAAGTAAATTACTGAAAATAGGCTGAAGGGTTATAGATGCATCGGCTTTGAACTACTAAGGTTTCTGTCCGATGAGCAAATCACGTTTTAGTACCGTAATAAAGTGTCAAATAAAAAGGCATACTTAAAGATACTTTTCAACAGAAACATATACTGTCTCTTCGAATGTAATTTATGTCTCCACAGACCTTTCACCTTAACTTTAACCCACCTCCAGTGTGATTCAGGTGCTAATATAGATTAATTTCTTTCAAAAAAAGTTTACATTTTTATTAAAAATGAGAAAATACAATGTTTTTTTCAGGAGGTAGCAAAATGTGAGTCCAGAACTTAATTTTCAAGTGTGTTCATTGTGTGCACACAAGAACTTGGGACTATTTTTCACACCTGGATAGTTTATACAGTAAGTCAAAGTGGCTGTAAAATAAATTAAAAGAATACTTGAAGCACTTGCAGGAATGAATGAGAAAAGTCTTAAAGACAACCTTAAACTCACTGTAAGAAACATAGAGTAACACCTGGGTTCTTGGAAACACAAGATTAGAATATAATGTTAGACTCAAAACTATACAGAGTGAATGTAAAGGCTTGTTATATAAAAAGTGAGTTAATATGGGTCAAAGAAGCACACGCTGTCTGCATCTACTCACTGTACCCAGCATTATGCAATCATACTAACCTTGAGCTGTTCTTGAACTTGAGAAAAAAGTTTAGACACGTAACACACTCCTGTGGGCCAGGCCCGTCACAACCATCACCACTGCATTCTGGGTCACAAGGTCCTAAAAGACGAAATACTCTTAAAATCTAAATCTTTAGGATGGTTTAATTATGTTCGTTTTTCAAAATAACCTTTCTGCAATACAAATTAGAAACAATGTGATTGATAACAAAATGTTGCTGTCAAGAACTCTCAGTAAGGAAGTGACTCACCATCATATCCTTCAGTGAGATCAGTATTCATTAGGAGCTCAGCTGATCGGGCTAGCCGATGGTGCAATGGATACGGCTGTTCTGCAGTGCCATAAATCACCAGAGACCACTTCTTTAGCATCGCTGTAAAACAACAGAGAGAAAGAAAAACATGTTTCTCCCCTGAGGCTGGCGCCGTGTTTCTGCTGCCTCCTCTTGATGATCAGGGTAAATAGGTCTTACAATGAAAAGATGCTACAAAGAGAAAGAACAAACCTAATTCAGCGCTGTCTCGGTCCTGTGAAGGAGTATCCTTGATTTTCAAAGTCCATTCCCCTGCTGCCTGCTCCCCCCAGGAATGAGTTGTCATGAATTCCCAGTTCTGAAATCCCTCAGTGGAGTTATCAAGAGGCCTAAAGCAAAATATTACATAATCATGAGCATACAGTTACTGCTGTATCAACACTAATTAAAATGTCTTAAAAGCAACAATGTGTGATTAATAGATTATAGACTAGATTCTCTTGTATGAAACAACAAATACTGTCCTGTAATCTAAAAAGATTTGTTCTTATTTTTGAAAAATGTAGTACATACAGTACAGGTCTGTGTTGACCGGGCACTTGTTAAATGGAAAAAAAGGTTCATATTTGTCAAGTAAACATAGATATCCTTTTTGTTACAGAAAAATGCAAACATAACCAAAGAGATATCAATAGTTTTAGAACTTTACAAAGTTTTTAACTGTTTTAAATTAACAGTAATAACAGTTTAATTGAATTTAAGTGTTTTATTTTACCCAACGAAAACTTAACTCAATGTTTTCCACAAGTCTGAGCTTATCGTTCCTACAGTAAAACTTAACTCGATTTAGCCTCAAACAATGACACAAAGCATATAAAATTATGGGGAAAACTGCAATCCTATGTAAACTTTAAATTACCAATGTGTTTTGCACATTTGAATACAAATATTTACCAATTTGTATGCTGGGAGCATGTATATTTTGAACAGGGAATACTTATTCCCATTGAGAAGGAAATGGTGCTGGATCATGGTGAAATTATTTTTAAGGGCATACCGCAAACTAAAATACCTTATGCAATTTAAATTATTTCTAGGGCTAATGTAGAGAGCTTGACACTGCATGATGAGCATTATTAATGACCCCTAACACCCCCACCATGGACTGTTCTCCCTGCTGCCTTCTAGGAGGTCCAGCAGATTCCGAAACAGCTTCTTTCCCACTGCCATTAGAATGCTGAATGTTGATTAAAACGAAAAAAAAAAAAAAAAAGCACTGAATGTTGGAAAAACTGTAAATCAGAGATCATGGATTAGCAGACCACTGTCCGGATCCGGACCCACCTGCTGGCTAATCCGGACCCAACCTGATTTTAAAAATGTATAAATTGATGCATGTTGTCCGACGACAGTGCCTAACTGCGCCACTTCTCCTGTTAATATGTTAAAGCCCTTTGGAGTATCTAGAAAAGATCGACACATGATACAAGTTTGCCAATGAGCTGTGTTAACCTGCTGCTAGCCTCTTTTAGACACAGCAGGCAAACCCCTAGGAAGCCGGTTGGTGGGATAGACGAAGACGAAGAGAAAAAAAGAGCAGAGAAAGTGTGGACTGCTGGAATAACTGCAGTGAACTGGTGACAGAAAAGTGAAATGGTGTTGCCAAAGATGAGCCTGTAAATTTTGAGTATGTTTGGCTTAACCTACTGCTGTGAAGCAGGATTCTCCACCATGACCATAATCTGAAATGAATATCGATTCAGGCTCACGAATGAACACCTTGATATGTGCTTGACAATGGCTTTGTCACCATTCAAACCAAGTTTTGATAACCTTGCAGGGCAGGGTAAAACCCGCTTCTCTCACTAAGCCATAAAAAAGAAATAAAAACAAAAAACGGTAAGTTCTGGTGTTTTTTAATGTGAATCAGGAATTTGTCTATATACCAAATTGAAAGATTGTTGTTCTCTACTTAAAAAAAAAACTTATTTTAAAAAAAAATTAATTGCATAAGATAGATGCATAAAAACCTAATTTTGCTTCTGTGTTAAAGGCTGTGAGTAACAGATTATAATTGAAAATGTCTGCGGACCTTTACTGGTTGTTGATTTTCTTTATTCCGACCCCGCTGGTTTTTAGCTGGTTACGGCCTGCTTCAAATCATATCTCAGTCTTAGGTTTACATTTGACCACCAGCTTTACATTTTAGCACTTCTGCACTTTAGAAATGGAAATGCCTTGAGGCGTGTAATGAACAAAATTTCATTTTGTATACACTCTGTGTGTACAAAATGACTGTGTGTGTACAAAAGTTTATCTAAGTCTAAGTAAGTCTAAGTCCATCGATGCTACATGTGGGGCTCCCCTCTTGAAACACCAACAATGTAAGTTGGGAGAAGACGCACCGTCGTTGACCAGGTCATGTGACCTGGAAGAAGGTAAAGCTTTATGGCCTCAGGCTCTTTTGTAGTCATGGAGCTAAGGCTTTTGCTCTAATATCTTTCCAAAATTATTGAAAAAGCTGTTTTCCAGCAGGTAACCAACTTCCTAAAAGTGACCAACTGCTTTGACATTTTTGCAATTAGAATTAACTGCTCAGTGCAGTACAGAGACTGCGCTTGTCAAGGTGTTCAATGACATCTGTATAAATGCAGACTGTGGAACAACCACAGTGCTGGGAGGGGGGTGGATGCAGTAGTTTGCCCTGCAACTGAAGGTTTGTTGGTTTAAGCCCCATCTCCGGCTTTCATTGTCATTGTGACCTTGGAAAAGACATCTGCATTGCCTGCTGATGATGGTCAGAGGTCACAGGTGGCACCTGTCACAGCAGACTCACTTCTGTCAGTGAGGCTGACATTGTTTCTTGGCTTCAGCACAGGAGATTCAGAAAAAGTTTGTTAAACAGCTGTCAATGGAAATCAGCTTTGCTGAAGCAGGGAAACTTAAAACTTGCAGGACAGCGTTCCTTGAGGACCGAGCTTAGACATGCCTAAAGTAGTTTTATAATGCCATTGAATAATGCATAGTTTTTCAAGATTATATTTTTGGTATGAAAAATAAAGGTCAACAGGGTAGTTAAACTCAGCATCAGAACTAAGATGGTGAAGAAGGATAATGTAAGATTGTTGAGGTGATGACTAGGGGATAATTTGAGTCCAACAGTCTTAAGTCCAATGAAGCCTTGGTGGGACCTTGCTGGTTGGCTCCATAGACTGTGTAGTTTCTTTCCTAATCTCAACAGCAAAAACATTTTCCACAGCCTTGGTAGAGATGGTGTTGATGTCATTCTGATGTCAGGTAGAATGTTTTTGTGACATCTTGAATTTGAGGAAGTATTGTTTCCAGGCTTGGTTTTTGGAATAATTTTTACCTTACTTATGATGATCTTACTGCAATCAACTTTACAAATCTGGATCATTTGAATGTTAATTTAAACTTTAATTGGTGGACATTAATCAGGTAACAGTGGCCTGAGTGTTTTCCTTTAATTTCTTTCTTTGTTTTCTCCTGGGTATAGTACAGTAGTAGCCATTCATAATTTCCCCACTTTCCTTGATGGACCCTTGGCTGGTTACCTAAGATTCCTTTTTTTAAACATCAATATGTGTACTATAATATTCTTTCTGTCATAATTTGTGGACATTAAAATCTAAAAAGAAGTGCCTTCTCTCGGTCAGACCCTGTAATTCCGTGAAAAGGGGGAGTCAGATTTTAAAAATATGCACGCACAGGAGGAGGGGGGTTCACTCCAGTGGCTGGAAGTTGGCTCCCATTTGGGTGGCATTTGACTGGATAGGGCCATTTTGAATGGCTCCTACTGTAAATACATAGAAGAAATCCTTGCAAAGATGTCCCAACATTTTCTTTAGCTGAAAACAAAACTAAAGTAATAATTTTTGGAGCAGCAATGAGTGTTTAAAAGTTAGCAAAAGTGAGCTTCAGTTTACACAATTAGATCAGGCTTAAATTCTTGGTGTAGTGATGGACTCATCAGCCATCCATCACCTCTAGAACATCTCGAAAATTAAAGAATATGTCTCACCAGACCTTGAAAAAATGATTCATTTGTTTATCTTTAGCAAAATTGATTACTGCAACTTCACAGGTTTCCCCAAAAAGTTGATCAGACAGCTGTAGTTGATCTTGGATGCTGCTTCAAAAGGTTCTCCTAAAACTAAGAAAGTAGAATGGATCACCACAGTCACTGATTCCCCATATATCAGAAAATCCACTTTCAAACACTTCTTTATAAATAAATGAATGGCTTAGCTCTGAAATCCAGAACTAAAACCAGATATGGAGAGGCAGCTTTTATGTCTTATGGTCCACAATCTGGAAGAAAATGTGAAATAAACTGTAAAAGTACTGAAAATCTAAATTGCTTTAAATCAAGATTAAAATATTTTTGTTTAGAAAGGCCTTTGACTGTGACCATGCACCTTGCATTAAAGTCAGTCACCATTAATGCAGTGAACACGAGAGAGAGGAAGTAAGAAAACAAAAACCATCACTCAGCAGCAAACAGAACAAGCAAACTTTTTGAGTCAGCTAAACTAATATGAGTTCAAACTGCAGTGAGCCACTTTGCTGGCTCATCACTTACCAATTTAGGAGATTGCAAGCAGAATAAACATTTTTTAAAATAAACAAGTTATGCATTGGTAGTAAAACACATTAAGATAGAAAATGTTCCAACTTGGATATTAGATTTTGGAAATATAAAATTCTAAATTTAATTATTGTTCTTGTCACCACTCGCTTCAACATTATGATCCTTGGCAGTGTCACTTTTTCTACAGGGCTCTTGGTTGTCAAGTTCTGGCTCCACAATTCCATTTTATCCCTATAACAACTCAAAATAAACTTGAATGCTATTTAAAAATCTGTGAAAAAAGTATTTTGTCCATCAGTGCCAGCAGATTATCTCACTATCTGCCTGTTGTGATGTCAACAACCATAATTCTTGTTTTTCTTGAGGTGTTTAGCTAAAAAAACATAATTTTAGTTCACATGTATTGGAGGAAAAAATAAGATAATAGATAAAACTGTTTCATACATAACTTTTTTCAGTATTATATCCTGGCATTGTCTCAAGTATTTGTTGTCTTATTAATGATGCATTCTTACCCTTAAAAAGAAGAAACTATACATATGAGACTTGTGTGGGATTAATCTTTCAAAGAACCTACAAAAAAAAAAAAAATTGATTCCTTGGAATAATAAGCATTACTACTTTTTCTCTCCAAAGAGAGTTTGCAAAATTGACGTTTCCTCATTGTTGCCAAACTGAAGACTTGCTTTAAGCAGTGAATGCTGAGCTAGAGAAAAAATTGCTTTTCACACAGAAATACCCCCATCAGTTGTAGATAGGGCTTTGGGGGGGTACCACAGTAGTTCGGATGGAACAATCCTCTTGTTACCTGTGAGCCAGCAACTGTGATACGGTGCCCGCAGGTGACATGAGCGTGATGGAAAGGTCGCCACGATGGCTGTGAATGATGGTTATGCGAACGACAACGTGCTCCACATAAACAACGTGCCGTGGGCCCTCGCTGGAGCAGCCGGTGGTCTCGTACGCAGACGTCAACACTGAGCCAGGATGAATAATTCTGTACGAGACAGACAGGAGGGGGATAAAAACATAACGGAACACAGTAAGCACTAGAGATGAGAGAGGAGGTGGAGAGCAAGAAGCACCAGCAAAAATTAGAAGAGCACAGCACAACAGAAAATGAATGCTTATTAAAGTGCGTGAGAATCAGCATGCGAACTGAGACAGAAATAGATGAAGTGTGATAGATGAGAAGAAATCAGGGGAAGCCCTGACTCAGAACAAAAAGCTCTTGCAGAGTTGCTGGTGTGTTACCTGCTCAGCTGGATGGCCTCCTCCTCCACACACTCATGCTGTGCTGGGACTTGTTTCCAGTGCTCAGCCTCCTTCACCATGCTCTCAGCATCCAGCAGGCCAAAGCCGTAAAGGTGGCTCACTAACAGACAAGCATACACATTCAAACACACAATACATTAGCTGGGGTAGGGAGGGCACAGATGCTTCTAAAAGATTTCATGTCCCCCCGAGACTCCGTAGGCGTTTATTGCTGTTCTGCTCACTGTACCTCGTTAGTTTTCAAAATGCTCACTGCTTTATGGCTCCCTACAAAAAAACAAAACTAAGAGAATATTCACTGAAACATCAGAATCAGCTTATCTTTTACTTTAGTATTTTAGGGTTGTGCAAAGGACATCATGTATTTTTTTTTATTAATAAAACTACCTATTTGGACAAAAACTACTGTTAAATTTAACGGAGATATGATGTTACCTTTGAACCCGGCTCCGTTATAATGCCAGTCAGCAGCATCAAGGTGATTAGCTTTTGATGTTCGAACGATAATGTGCTGGACATCCCTCCAGGTCAAATCAGGGCTTTAAAAAAGGTCAGACAGTGGGAAATAAAAGTGTTTTTTTTTTGTCTATTATATCTCTTGATTTAGATTCTGTGGTCCTGGATATTCAGATGTTGTGCAGTAAACAGCTACTCACTTGGCCTCCAAAGTAAGAGCAATCACCCCAGTAGCCATAGATGAGGAGAGAGATGTTCCAGACAGAGTTCTGCTGCATCCCAGCTGTGGTCCAAGGGTTATCTGTCAACACCAAACACTGTTTACAGTACTTGAGACTGTATTTAGTGAATTAATGACAAGAGGAAGCTGTCTTGTGCCTTCAATTTAATATCTGGGCAGTGGCAGAGGTGTACAACATGTGATTCATGTACAAAGGCCTCTGTCTTTGATGTGATTGTCAAGGGTTGGAATCCTGTCCCATTGACCTTTGCCACAAGTTTTTTACCCGTCTCGCAATCCTATTTTCTGTCAGCAAACCTTTAAAATAAACACAACTAGTGTCAGACAAAGCAAAAGCTGATGTCCTAACAATGTACCAACACACCCTGTATAACTACTTCCAAAGTTGAGTATTTTTTTATTAATATGAACAATTATTCATTTTAGACTCTCAATCTCATTGTCCTTGGTAAAGCTCACCTTCCCTAATGCCAAATGTATGCCTTGTCAGCACTGTCATCTGGTTCATAGCAAAGCCTGGGTGATGTGTCTGTCTTTATCTGTACCCAATCATTAGTTTTGCCGATTGCTTATGTAGCTAAATTCCCCACCCCTAGACTTTTGTGACTGTTGGCTGTATGCACTGACACAGAAAATAATCTCAAAGAGTGGCACGAAAAGCACACCACAAAAGAAGACGGTCAGATCATGAACAGAAGAAAAACAACTACTGATGAATGATTTACCTTGCTTTTTTAATTAAAGGGCACCCTGGCGCATGAAAATAGCTCACTAAAGTGTCTAAATAAGGTTTGGGCAACTCCCATCCACAAGGGCTATCCTGTAGCATTCACTCCACCTGAATCTATCAATTAGATGATTTGCAAGACTCAAATTGACTAGATACCAAGGAGTTAATTCAGCCATTTAATTTAGGTTTGCTGAACCATGGATAAATGTTAGGTGCAGGAGACTGACCCTCGAGGACTTGAGTACCCACGCTTGGAATAGATTGATGGATGGATGGATGGACGGACGGATGGAATGCGTTTATTTTTATGAGTGTTTTCTTTACTTTAGTCCTTAAGTTTCCTCTGGAGCACATTTGGATGTTATAGTTTAAACATTAACCCTATAATGCCAAATGTACTTTGCTCAAAATCCTATCGTACACAATCAGATATACCTGATAACAGCCTGTAGAAGACTACACAAAACATAATCTTGACTTATCGCATAGTAATAAATTATTAATATCAAAAATTTATTTCTGTTTTTTCTTTTTACATATTTTGTTAAAAGGGCAAATAAGGAATTCAAACAAAAAAAAAAGTGATTTTCTGTTTTGTTTTATTCTTGGATCAGGCTTTAAAGGGTTAACAATGAAAGAGAAGGAAGGCCAATGAAAGGTGATTCATCTTATATTGTCAATAAAGTAATATAGGCTAATTAATTAATATAGACTTCAAAGTATTATTTTACAGACCAATCCAACTATGATCTCCTTACAATCTGCTTGCCTTATGCATACATGTGTGTACATAGGCATTACTAACAGCTGCTTCAAGAAATCAAGGAGGAGTTGGGGTAAAATCTAAAGCATTTGATTTTAAAACTCCTGTTTCTCTATTCTTGTTGAAGAGCAGTTATGAACCACACCTTTAATGAAACCAAATATTAACTCAAAGAATCCAAGTTAACTATAGATGCTGAAGTAACTTCATGCATATAGCCTCTCAGAACTTCCATAATAGTTTATTTCTTTAAAAGAAGCATTGCTTATTAAAAAGAGATTCGGGAAATAATTCATTACACAGCTGATATGGCTTACTGTACAACATTTAAGTCTCAATTGGTTATACCATCAAATGTAACATTTAATTAAATGTTGTGGTCAAATGTGGCATTGCATCTCTTCTAATGACCTTCACAGTTAATTTAGAAATAGATTATATACTTCATTTGCTTAAAATACTAAATTAAATTTTGGGCTTCTGTTATCAGGGGGATGAGCAAAGTGTGATTTAATGATTTGTTAAGTGCCATGAACTTTTCCAAGCATTTAGAGCTTATTTAGGCTGTATATGAAGTCTTGCACTGAGGAACTAATTATAATTACAATGAAATTAATTTTAGAGCTGCGCTATAAGATCACTGTGAATAAGTAGCAGCTTTAGAGTTCTTTAGGAAAAACTTTTTTATAAAGAGGCTTGTACATTCCCACAGAAGGTCCAGTCTGTATGTCTGATGTGCTTTAAACATAACCTAAAGATTATGCAGAGTTGTCTGTGCACATCTGGCTCTGTTGGCCTCCTTTTGGAGCCAGCTCCAGGCATAGACAAAGTCGAGGTCCTATGGTTCAGCAGCAAAGCTAGACTTTGGCAGAAAAATGTATCTACTTTTAGGTGTTTCACTGTGAGCTTTGACAATGTAATTGTGATCTGTTTGTTGTGCTTAAATATATTTAATTTTAACATACAAAAACACTGACCTTAAAATGCTTGAAGTGAACAACCTTAAAATGCTTGAAGTTGAACATGTAGCATCTTCCGTTACATGTTCCACTTAAGCCGGAGGCTAGAAGAAATACCACAGCTGTACAGGCCGGTAGCATTGAGGCTGACACCTGATGACAGTGGGTTTTACATAATCTCAGACCACTGGTGAAGACTTCATTGGATCCACTGCAGTTTGCCTACCATCCTTGGATCATCTGCCTCCTGCACCAAGCTCTGACTCACCTAGAGAAACCTGGAAGCACTGTGAGAATCATATTCTTTGATTTCTCCAGTGCTTTTAACACCATCCAGCCAGGAATCCTAAGGGACAAGCAGGAGCTTTGAGGAGTGGAAAAACACATGTCCAAGTGGATTCTGGACTACCTCACCGGTCACCCACAGTATGTGAGGGCACAAGGCTGTGTTTCAGATAGGTTGGTTAGCAGTTGAGGGGTCTCACAGGGAACAGTGCTGGCACCATTCATCTTCACCCTCGACACTGCAGAGTTCTCCATCAACTCCCCACGCTGCCACCTCCAGAAGTTCTCCAATGATTATGCTATAGTTGGCCTCATCTCAGCTGGGGACGACTCAGAATACAGACAGTGGACCCAGAACTTCTTGATCTGGTGCCAGCAAAACCATCTTCTGATTAATGCAGGGAAAACCAAGGAGCCAGTGGAAGTACCTAGGTGTTCATCTGAATAAAGGACTGGACTGGACAGGACTGTATAAGAGTATAAGAGAGGTCAGAGCAGACTCTACCTACTGAGGAAACTGAGGTCTTTTGGAGTGTGGGGGGTGCTCATAAAGAACTTCTATGAATCTGTTGTGGCATTAGCCATCTTCTATGGAGCTGTCTTAGAGCAGTGTATTATCTGTAGTGGAGACAAAGTGACTGGATAAGCTGATCAGGAAGACCAGCTCTGTGATTGGATGCCCTCTGGACTCAGTGCAGGAGGTGGGAAAAAAGGGTCCTAACTTAATTAGCATCTCTGTTGGTTAATGTTACCCATCCCATGCATGAAGCTGTTGCGGAACCTTCAGTGACAGACTGCTGCACTAAATGCACCAAGGAGCGTTATCACAGATCTTTCCTTCTAGCAGCTGTAATAGTCTGTAACCACTACTGTTTCTGACAACCTCAATAAGTTGTAACATTCATGCTGCTTTTGCACAGTTTCGACCTTAGTCAGTTAGATAACATGCTGCTGTCATGTTGCATATCTCTGATGTTGCTGCTATTTTCAATATCCATTACTGTAAAAATGTCCATGAATAAGTCTTCAGATATCAGAAATTTTGTTATAACATAGATATTTTTATTTCAAGTAAAGATAACAAACCCTATGTAAAAAAAGCACATATTTTTCCAGAAAGCAAATACAAACTTTTTGCTAACATTCACGTAGACTGCTAACTAAACACACCAATGCTCAACAACTTACTTGGCTGTATGGAAGACCAAAAGAACTGATTAGAAATATGTGGGTATAATTCAGTAATACCATTTTTTTTCCTTAAAACTCACCATGATTTAGAGGTGTATGTATTAGGGTAGATTTGCCCCCTCTTAATTTCAGAAGTTTACACATTTTCTATACATAATGGGCAAGTGGAGTTCTATATGTACCCTAAGTTGTTTTACAATTGTTTGCATTATTTTTCAGTAAATGTTACATTATTTGGCAAGTATTGTTTTTTTTTTCTGCAAACAGCACCTCCCGTCTACAGGAGTAGACAACTTTCTTGGTGCAGGGGGAAAACACATTCAAATGGCTGTGTTTTTTACTTCTAAACGTACTGTAGTGTGGTGATGAACACTCCCCCCTGGACACTTGGACAGAATTTGGGAAAAGTTGCACAGAGTATAAATGGTGCAGATGCTGTGATGAGTGGCTCATTTTCTACATGTATGGGGCATAACAAGCTCTTAAGTGAGACTGTCAATGTGTAAAGTTGTTTGTCCTGTTTGTCTCTAAGTGATGAACAGCTGACCTGTCCAGGTTATAATGAGTGACACCCTTCAACCCCCACCTTAACCTTGCAGGGTTATTAAATTTGGGCATATGGAAATTATATACAGAATACTGGAAAATGTTTTTTAGGCTTACTTTTAAAGTAGAATTGCTTTACTTCTTTCCAATATAGCCTACCAATTCCACTATTGCATAACTGAGTTTTTAAATGGTTAATAAACTAAAATAAATCATAAAAACATATGTATTTCAACTAAAAGAACTGTAAGATCACAAAAAACAGAATACTTTATTACTTAAGTGGAGGATGTTCTTTTTCTGGGTGGATCATCAAAATAAGTAGTCAGTCATACTGGTGATATGTTTACGTAAGGCCGTCCTACATGCTGGTAACCTTTTTCCCTTACCGGTGGGCCATGCAAACAACAACTTTTAAACAGAGAGTGCACGAGGATAAATGGGCTCATGCATGCTCTGACACACGTTTAATATGCGTTCCCTCTCCGGAGCGGGTACAGGGTTCTGCATGTGCATTTTTTTTTTAAAGTGGATAGGGCGGGCCTTTTCAAAAAGTTGCAAAACCCCTCTCTATACCTTTAAGGCAGCCCAACCACATTTCTGATTGATTCAGCTAGCAAATATTAACCTTTCAGGGAACATAGGTAACACTTAGAGATCTTTTATCAAAAGAAATGGAAAAAAGTGATGCTCCCCTTCTTTTAAATTAAACAGTGAATGTTACACTTGTCATCATAATGCACATCCACTAGCCAAAGAGAAAGGTTTGGTCATTCAAACCATAAAACATAACGCAAAGACAGTACAGGACTAATTCAGCAAAATGGGTTCCTATTTATTGCCCTGCGACAGACTGGCGACCTGTTCACCTCGCCCATAGACCTCAGGAGATAGGCACCGGCCCTACTGTGACCCTGATGGAATAAACTGGAGAAGACGGATGACTGGATGGATGAATTGATAGGTTTCTATTTAGAAGCATATAACTTGATTTTCTTTTTTCCAACAATCCAGACTACATGACAGGATTGGAAACAAAAGTAAAAGCAGCTTAGCGACTTTCGTCTTTAAATGTTTAAGCTATAAAAAAGGGTACCTTTTTTCCCACCTGCAATACTGAGTTAATATGTGAAGAGTATACATAGACCACTGCAAAGTGGCAGAGTTTGTAGCACTGGTGCTTTGCATCAAGAAGGTCCTGGGCTTAAAGCCTAGCTCGGGTCTCTTCATGGAGTTTTCATTTAATTCATGTACATGCATGTTTTCTCTTTGGGTACTTCGGCTTCCTCTACAGTCCAAATTATAACTGTTTGGTAGTTGTCTCTAAATTGCCCTTAGGTGTGATTGTGTGTGCATGTCCACTTGTCTACAATATATGGGTTGCCTTGCTTTGGATATGCAACCTATTCATGGTTTGCCCAACTTTTTACCCATAGACTGCTGGAAATAGGCACCAGCCCGTAATCCTGACAGATAAGAGGCAGAAGATGGATGGATAATACTTACCTTATCAAATTCACCTAATATCCAAGGGCCAGTGTCCGAGTTTTAACAAAACAAAAAATAATAATAATTTTAAACTCACCATCTCCTCTGTCTCCTCACCACTATAGGCTGCTGCCAGTGTGGAGGAGCATTGTTCCAGGTGTTCTGATCGAATTCCACGGTGGTTGACACTGCTGATTGAAATTGTGTATATACTGCTACTGTAGCCATCACAGGAGCAGTGGTCACCTGTTCGACCTCCATTCCCTGAGGCCCAAACAAAAATAGAGCCCCTTCCCTGCCGACCCTGTAATGAATTTGAGAAAGGAACCAATACTTGAAAACCACCTTTAATAGAATTAAACAAATACATTTTTTATTAAAAGGAATACAATGTCACACTGTTTCTCTCACTATTTTAATTCCAGCCTGCAATGCGAGACGAGCAAGATGTCCAGGTCCCTCTAAAGTTGCCCCATCGTCATTTGGCCCCCAGCTGGCTAAATATATATCAATATATTGTGGACTAAAATTCAATGATTGAGCTTCCACAATATCAGTCACGTCTCCTCCCAACATACGTATGCCTAAAAGTTATATTGAGACAAATAAGAATACTTCAATCCACAACATTACCTCTAGAAAAGTCTTTTGAAGCCTTAATGTGGAATTACCTCCTATCCGAGCACGAAATGAGACTCCAACTGTGCAAAGAGGGTTATTTGCGGATGCAGCCACTGTCCCAGCACACAGAGTCCCATGGCTTCAGAGAAAGAGGGAGAACATCAGAGCATGAGTTTAGATGCATATGCATGAGGGAAAGAAAGGGTATTTCCATGACATCAATCAGGGACAAAGCAAATCTCCAGACTGTGACAATCTTCATATCTATGCATGCATGTAAATACAGAAAAACTGACTAAACTTGCTTTAATTATTTCTGCCGTTATTATTGGGAAGCTGCAAAGCATATGCAAAGTAAAATTTAGAAGCAAGATGTACTCACAAGTCAGCCGCATTGTTGGAATAATTTGGAGAGGGATCTTGGTCTTGTTCGATGACATCAAAGCTGGCAAGTGGGTCCTAAATCAAGTGAATAGTAAGAAGCAGCTCACAACAGCTGCCAGCAGCTATCTGTCTCTATTTCATCAGACAAATTACAAAGAGCATTATTCACCAGTCAACAGCACAGTTAAGTGGATCAGACATTTAATGTCCATTCCAATACTCTTACCCTGCCTTTCCAAACCTTTGGCCCTCAAGCTCCGGATTGCAATATCTGCCTCAGCTCCTTGCTCTTTCACTTAAAGCTCACCCAGATTGCTTATGATTAATGTCCCCTTCCTAAAAAGAGACTCCTGTCCCGCGGCACTTACATAATTTTGCTTCAGATCTGGATGCTCTTTCTCAATGCCATCATCTAGGACAGAAACCACCACACCCTTCCCTGTGTAGCCTCTCCTCCAGACCGCTGCAATGTTCATTCCAGACTGGCAGCCATTCTTCTGAGTGCAGCTCTGTCATGCAAAGAGTTGCAGAATAACATGCATATTATCTTGCTGTCGCAAAAAGATATATGTTTTTTTTTTAATTAGGTTTGCTTTAGAAACAAAAACAAACAAAAAAAAACACACAAAAAAAATACATACTGTGTTCCACAGGTTGTACCACAAAGGCCAACTAAAATCTACATTCTGGTGGAGGTTAGATGGATCAATTGGTGAATTGGGTGAATGCCTGGTCACCCGATCAGTATTGTGGACATAACTCCTTGTGGACGTCCTCTTTACTCGATTCAAGACCACCTGCTGCTGCAGCCATTCCACCTTAAAAGTTAATAGGACAGACGCAGACATGAACCTTTAATATAGAATTACAAGGAAAGCAGTGTCACCTTGTACGTTTGAAGTAATACAACAACAGGACTGTAAATATGTGGTGCGTATATGCAAAATATTATGAACTGAAATTAAACATGATGACACAATTCCACATTAATTTACATTGAAATGTTTATTTAGATAATTATTGTTTCTGAGCTGTATTTAGTGCATTTTTTATTGAAATGACATTACCTGTTAACAAAATTACAAATAGGTCAACTGGCTTATTCAATAAATAAAAAGAACCATATAATCTAAATCTGCCTTGAATATGAATTAAATATAAAGCTGGTAATGTCATGATGTAAAAAGTCATTGCAATGTCCTTTTTCAGTGATAAATTATAATCACTTACATGGTACACCGTCACACAGAGATACTGTGAATACATATTTCTATGCTGTTGCCTAGAATAGTGTAAGTCCTCTTTAATTTATTTACGAAGTGTATGTTATTTGTTTTATATTGCTTGACAATCATTATCAAAACCAGATGTAGTTTTAAACTGTACGTTTTAAACACAGCAAAAAATAAAAATGATGAAATGCTTTTAAGATCAAAAAATCTTTTTTTCCCTTCTTTTCAGATGTGTAGTTTAAGTTTTAGTCTACCACACACTGACCTAGACTGTGAACAACATCAAAATGGTTTTCAAAGTTTTCATTTTGTTTTACTTTTGGTTAAAAAAGAGTTACAAGTACTTTTCCTCTTGGATGTGTTGGTGTTCAATTCACTTAATGTCTTTTATAGTATGTTGCATTAGCAGTCAACAGAGTTTACAGTGAAGGTGATGCAAGTATCCTTTGCTACAGTACATCAAGCTTGTGAATCTATTCTAATACACCTCAATGCATCCCAGCCAAAAAAAAAAAAATGCTGACATCAATATTTCAGGAGCGTCCTCCATCTCCACTGTATCACATTACTTCACCTTTGTCTCCTTTGTTAGGAGATGAGTCACATCTTTGTTGAATTCTGTGGAGCGATTTGGTGTCTGCTGGTGGCGGAAGTTGTAGTAACCCTTCAAGGCTCCAATCTGATGAAACAAATAAAATCCAGTTCATAAAACCTTTCTTTTTTAAGATAAATATGCTGTTTTTGTTTAGTCAGTGTTCTAACCACCTGCTGAATTATCAAAATTGTTGTTGGTGTCTTCCAATCACTTGCTACCTAACACCTGTGATAGTTTTTCAGGTAAGTGCAACCTGAGCCGCAGGACTTGAGCTGTACAGCTGTCTGAGTTCACCTTAAAACATGCACACACAAGCAGAATGTGTCATGATGTCTGCATATTTTTTAAACTCCTGTATGCTTTAATACAAAATGTCATTAGCTTGCATTTTGTTTCACACAAGGGAAGAAATAATTGCCTTAATTTATTCCCTTGTGGCTCCGTTGGTAAATTTACTGTTTTAGGGTTTACATTTTTTTTTTACTCTTTTCTTACCTTAGCACTATAAAGTAGTCTATTTAGCTTTAATTGAGTGTTAAGCTTCATTTTACTCACAGCAGATCCAAACCCTGAAAGTTTCATTACAGAAGCAAACTCAAGGGAGTAGTTGAGTTTTAAAGGCATAGTTTATTTATTTCTTTTAGTAAATTATTTAGTTTGTGCTGTGGGTCTTAAAACCTTAAATAAAACAGTGATAAAGTTCAAAATTATATTCCCTTGAGGTTTTTACGCTACGCAACAATTAATCTTTGATGGTTTGAACTTGAGATGGGAAATCCATTTTGATTATTGATATTAAGTGCTACTTTCTTCTTCAGATTTTTCACTTCCAAAAGCATAACTTTTTTAATGTTAACAAAAGTATGAGTCTTGCATATCTTTTAATGTTTTTTTGTAGTTGTTTTTTTTTTTTACTTTTGTACCTCCATATTCCTTAATAAGTACATCTATTGTTTGTCCAGGGCTTTCAGAATAATATTGACATGCTTTCTACTTGTAGAAAAATCTTCTAAAACAAAAAATGTGCTAAAAGGAATTTGGAGCAATATTAAATGTTAATAATATCCATATTTAAGCTTGTTGTTCATAAGAAACTTTCACAGTAATTGATTCTAAACAAGTAACAAAACTTTGTGTTTCATCACACTCACCTGACCCAGGTTTGTAAATCCATATTTTTCTGCTATTCTCTTCACAGACTCAGGATTGCCTCTAACTTTTACAGCCCATTCGTTGATATAAATTGTAGCATGACAAAACTGCAGGAGAGTTCCCATCCACAGAGTGAACAAATGCCCCATTACCACTCTGATCAATTAACAGCCTTCTTCTTTACAAAGATTTATGTGTTTCTCCTGCATCCAGTTTGACTAAATCTGCCTAACATTGCTGATAAAAGTAAAACCAGAAGCCTCCTCTTGATGCCCTAATGGTATGAAGGGAGAATGGTCAACTAAAGTCTTGACTCCAGTTCACTGGAAGAGATCACCTATCAGATTACTTGAACACAGGACCAATGGATTACCTGATCATGTCTGCCGCTTTGAATAATCCAACCTGTATGTTGTGCCACACAGTGTGCAGTTTCATCTGCTTTAGTGGTTTAGTTAAACAGACCTTATTTTCTGTAATTAACCCCAGTTTCTGATAAACCACAAAGGATTATCAGCCTGTTGTACTAATAGTGTCTGTCTAATGTCTGTATTTCACCAGTTTATTTACTTTATTTTAGCACACACACAAACATATACACATATATACATA
>NW_015150687.1:633486-636754 GCF_000732505.1 Cyprinodon variegatus
TTGATACAGTTTAAAAGTTCAAATGATGCCATTAAAACAGGTAACAAGTGAAGTACAGAATTACTTTTTAAAGAAGGTACAGGTCTGTGGGGGCCAGAGATCTTTCTCGTTTGTGTGTGACCAGAAATGACCCACCTCCTCTTTACACTGTCATGAAAAAATTTCGATATAATGGCATGTGGGATAGACCATCTGCATCTGTGTTACTCTTTTCCAGCTTATACTTAATCGATAAGTCAAACTCAGACAGCTCATCCACCCACCTATGACCTGTAGCATTAAGCTTAGCTGTTGGGAGCATATAGATTAAGGGACTGTTTATACACTACAAAGTGTGAAGCATAAATTAGGTAGTTTTGAAACCTTTCACATATTGCCCATTTAATTGAAATTCTAATGTTGTACAGTAGCAGCCATTCAAAATGGCCTTTCCTAGTCAAACACCAGCTGAATGGAAGCCCACTTCCCTCAAACTCCCAGCAAAATCCCCTCCAAGTTCTAGCCACTGGACAGACCCCCTCTTGAATATTTTTTTTACTCTGACTACACCCTTTCACTGAATTGCAGGGTCTGACCAGGAGATTATGCTTATCTTTAGATCTTAATGTCCACAAATCATCACAGAAAGAATATTTTTGTACAAATATTGATGTTTAAACGGGAATTGTGGGGGACCAGCAAGAAGCCAGCCGAAGACCAGCCTAGGACCAACCAAGGACCAGCAAAGGAGCAACCAAGGACCAGCAAAGGGCCCATCAGTAAACAAGTACTCTATTATGTTATTTTCAGGTGGTGTTTACCATAACCTATAACTACATCATGCATTTTTCTCTTTGATAAAACACAGCTCCCAATCTTTCCTGGGATGTGTCTGTGTGAAGGATGAATGGTTTGGTCAGTTCTGGGTCTCCCAGACGGGGAGGCTCAGCTTGTCTACAGGAGTATTTAATGTCTTATGGTGTTATCTAAGCTTTGTATAGTAGTGTTAGGTGAGATGTTACCTTTGTTCGTGGTTTTGAGCCTGACCTTCTCTCCTCTCCATTGATCAGGTGTTGATAGCAGCTGATAGAGAGGGTGGGCTATTCTTGAGAAGACTCCCCATCCTCTTTAACACTTCACCCTTGCAGGGACTAAGTTTTACCCCTTGCTCCTGGTATCTTCGTAACACAGTCCTTAGATGCTCTATGTGGTCTTCAAAGCTTGATCTATGGACCAGATTGGCATCTAGATACGATTGACACATTACACATTTCAAGCCAAGCAAGCTGTGGTGGGGCCTGTTATGACTTGGGCAAAAAATGGAAGCCAAAGTCAGAGTTTGCATAGATGATGTTTATTGTATCATCTTCAGGTAGGAACAAAAAAGGTGACTGTCAAGCAGCAGTGTAAAATATTTTACCATGGACATCTTGGCAGGTAAAGACAGAAAGATAACAGTACTTTCATAAATCAGGAAGTCTATCCAGTTTGAGCTGTAGGGAGACTAAACTTAGTATCCCTCCCTGCAGCGCTGCTCCCTCTTTTATAGCTATAGGAGCCACCCACAAGATATATAATAAACCCTTATAGAATTCCTGCTAATTGAAGTAAACTCTTCTCAAAGTAATAGTCAAAGTAAATATAAAATAAATAAAATAATGAATAAGAAGACATGTGAACAAAATATCTATTCAATTTAATAAAGCAAACTAAATTAATACCATGTCCTGATGATGTCACCATTGCGTCATGACGTGACTCCCTCCAGCAGCGTTCATTAGGAAATAAATAGATTTGAACACCAGGAGATTGTTTGAAACTAAAAGCCACAACCTATACTGGGTACAGCAACTGAGGCAGGAACACTGCCTCAGTTGCTGTACCCAGTATAGGTTATGGCTTTTACACTAACAAAAAGGTAAATTCTGTCAGATGTGTGTGTGTGTGTGTGTGTGTGTGTGTGTGTGTGTGTGTGTGTGTGTGTGTGTGTGTGTGTGTGTGTGTGTGTGTGTGTGTGTGNTTTTTTAGTGTCTTTAGTCTTGGCATAACAGTGGATTGTGGATGTTTATCCCTGCATTTGTAAATTTGTCATTTAAACTAGGTCACTCTGAAGCAATCTAAGAAAAGCCTCTGTAAAAGCGATCTGCAAATGTAAGTGTTTTCTACCTCCTGAGTTAAGAAATATTAAGCGATTGAGATCTTACTAAGTCACACACACCCACATCTAAAAAGAAATTGTGTCACACTTTGTAACACAATACAGTTGTAAAGTCAAAGTTTATTTTGTTTAAGAAATGTCAAGTAAGATGCCATATCTGGACACAAACTTGCGCCATGTGGTTGGTTTATAGGTAATAACTAATTAAAAGCTACTAGTTGTTTTATGTGCTGCATTTAAAATAAAACAAAAAACACAGTATTACCTAAAAGAACATATTATTGGTCTTAATTGTCCTCTGTTTTCTAACCTTGGTCCTTTGGGGCCAATATCCTCTAGCATTTTGATCTGAACCAGCTTCATATATCTAATGTTCTAATACCCCCTTAATGGATCATGAAGGTTAGGAAAGGCCTGCTACATCCATTTGTAATATTAAGGTCAGCTGACCTTGCATGACTCACATCGACCATTATTATCACTCAACAAGAATGATTACGCTGCTCAGGAAAATAAAGTGAACACTCAAATAACACGTCCTATGTCCGAATGAATTAAATAATATTCTTCAAAACTTTGTTCTGCACAAATTTGAATGTGTCAACAAAAAAAAATCACTCAAAAATTTATGGAAATCAAATTAATTAAACAACAGAGGCCTGGATTTGGAGTCACACACAAAATTAGTGGAAAAACAAACTAAGTCATCTAACTTAGATATAATGTCCTTAAAAAAAGGTCGAAATAAGTCTCAGTATTGTGTGTGGTAACAATTTGTCTGTTGTTCTTACAATGCCTAGGCATGCTCCTGTGGCATCTTCTCCCTGACATGGACTATAGCATATTCCTAATCCTGGGACATCTGTCCTGCAACATGATGTTGGTCGATGGATAGAGACATGATGTCCCCCAGGACAGGACTCACGGACAGGACTGTTCACTTACACCTGAAAGCTAAGGGACACTCATTTGAGGACAACAATGTGGATATTCTTGCAAAGAAAGATATATGGTTTGAGCGAGGGGTTTGAGGAAGCCATCTTTGTTAAAGGAATAGTACACCCAAAACATGATTAGCCTTCATTTTCTACTCACCCCCATGCTGAACAACACTCTGGAGTACTTTTTTGA
>NW_015150687.1:636889-664725 GCF_000732505.1 Cyprinodon variegatus
TGTGTGTGTGTGTGTGTGTGTGTGTGTGTGTGTGTGTGTGTGTGTGTGTGTGTGTGTGTGTGTGTGTGTGCGTGTGTGTGTGTGTGTGTGCTTGCATGTCAGCATGGACTTTACTAAAGAGCTGCATCCCAGCTTGTGACAGCTCCCTCATCACATCATCTCTCTCCTCCTGAAGGTTGGACACATTTGAAAACCTGGAGTGACATTGTTAAGTGTCCTACTTCTGTGACGAATAATAAACTTAAGGTTTCAAGGACAAAAACCACCCAATCGGAGGTTGGTTGGTTGTTGTCTTTCATGGTATTGATCTAAGCTAGGGCACAATGGTTTGTCTCCAGATCAAACTCTCTGCTTAGCAAATAATAATTGAAACTTTCCAAAGACCATTTAATGGCCATGCCCTTCTGTTCAACCACGGAATATCTCACCGCACAAGGTAATAGTTTAAAAGTATGGGCTGCTCTGCCCAGGGTCTCATTTAGCCAGGAAAATGCCTAGACCAACTTTAGAGGCATCTAGCTGGACTAGGAATCTGATGAAAGGACATATATGTGAGTCCAAATTTTGAGAGATTGAGATAAAAAAGACCCAAAAAGCAAGTACTTTTACAAAGCAAAAAGAAAACACTAATACAAATAGAAAGTAGGTGGCCGGGAGCAGAGCTTGACCAGATGGAGCTGTAGAAATGTGGCTTAGGTTATGCATTGTTTATATTTAATCTCTCTATTTCCCGTGTCTTCTGGTGCTTATTTGTGACAACTGTCACATTTGGATTACATTAAAGTCAAATAAAATTTTGTTTAGATATCATTTTGCAAACATCTGACAAATTTACAATTTATAACCAGGCATAAAATTGCCTTGTTTGTATTTAGAAAAAGATCCAAATGTTAGTGGTATGTGAGATCCAGAAAAAAAAAAAAAAAACATTCTTCAAAAATGTGTACAAAAGTTTAATTTGCACCACTTAGACTGCAGTATAAATATAACCTAAGATGAAGTTGGATACAATTTTGACCAAATTCTTATTAAAGCCAGGTAACTCAAAAGACCTCTGCTATTTCCCTCACCAGTCTATTAGTCAATTTCATCCAATACCCACATAGTTATTGGAGTAAAAACTTCTTATTTTTGAAATTAACTAAATTAGGTAATTTATGTTATCTTACAAAATTTAAATATCTTTCTTTTTTTCTTAGATTACAGCAGGTGGCATTCAAAAAGTAAGTCTTTTCATCCTTAGCCAAGGAGCCTATTATTGCTTGCTTAATTATATTTCACAGTAACACACGAAGGTCTGCAAATGGTGACAGTTAATAGGACATGGAGGAGAAACAGAACATATGATGCAACACATCCCTGCATCCCAGATAATAGCTTCATCTATTTGCAATAATTTGGTAGATTTTTGTCAGATGATGGGAGTTTGTGTGGCATGTTTTTGCTTTGCATCAGAACTTTAGCCTTGTCCTGCAATTCTTTAACACAATGTATGTTTTCCTTAAAGTATTATTTCTGTTCAACTGATCTGAAAAGGTCAATTACCAGACATATAATTTTAATGTTAGTGTTAATGTTTGTAGTTTTTTGACCCACATGTGATAACACAGAGAACAAGTGACTATTAGAGTTTGATTTACAATAATCTGGAAGTGAAGAACTATAGGAAGTGAGCTGAACTTTCTGGTTTGTCTGAGGTGAGAAAACAGACTGATCAGTATGGATTGGTTGATGTCAACCGATGATTGATTGATTTCTCTTAGTGGATTCAGCAGGCTTTGCACAATGTACCCCAGAGTTCCAGGAAAATGTTAGGGAGATCCGAGAGCCCTGGTACTTGCAAGAGACATTGTCCTGGAGAGCAAGGTGGCAGGTGATGAAGTAATCTTGATTGAGAAGTGTTCTCAGGTGTGCAACAACTCGGGTCGGCCCAGCCACCAGCAAAGATGCTCTCTGTGACAGGAAGCTCACTCAAACCATAAATACAGCAATACCCCAGAGACCCTAACAGCTGCAGGAATATTTTATTTTTAGCTTCTTTTTGCTTTTGATGTTTTGTTAATAGAAGGGCGATCTATGGCTAATTATTTTTTAAAAAGGCAACAGATGATCTTTTCGATCAAACGTTTTTCCCTCCCAGATACACAGATGGTTATTAATATTAAATATTTAATTATACAGCCAGTAGTCTGTAAGAATAAGCTTATGTCCAGATAGATTATATAACCAACATACTGTACAGTGGTTTGCATTCATAATTTGTCATGTTAAAACCGCTAATTTAAATGCATATTAGTGTATGGAAATATGTGAGAGGCCATTTCATTTCAATAGGAAAATAAAAAAAATATATATTTTTTTCTTCCCCTTATAAACAAAGATAATAAAAGGGTGGAGATCTTGTCTGGTCAGCTAGACATGATTAGCCATCATGTAAACTCAGCCAGATTACATTTTGAGTTTGAGCATCAGTCCTCATAATAGTTTTGGAAATTCCCTTAACACCAACAGAAATAAGATGGATGCAATAGTAATGTATATTTATCTACAAATTAAGCATGCATCTAAAATTGGCACTGTTTGGGTATGAAATGAAGCAAATGAGTGACAAATGGGTCAAATAAATGGGTAATTTAGTTCCCTCGCTTTTGAGCATTTTTTTAACATTCTTTATCTTAAGAAATGTTCAGAGCAATTCTGAAATATAAAGACATTAACAAATAAAATGAGATTGCTTCTCATCAGTGGACAAAGAAAAGACATGCAAATGAACTTTTTTCTGTTATATACTTTTAAAATTAGAATATTTTAATGGCAGATTTTCTTTTTAAATGAATAATCCTGCTTCAGGGTGAAGGGGGACACTTACCTGTCAGAATATATGCCAAACATCTATTGTGTCCTTGAATAGGAAGTATTTTCCTAGGATTGAAGTGTTTCATGATGTAACATGCAGTCACAGTTCCTATCATCTTCTCCACAATGAAAAGCAAAACAAGCCAGCAGAACAAAACAAAGGCAAAGTACCTCTTGGCAAAGCAGTCACAAGACTTTGAAGTTATCTAACATGTCTTGAGAGAGGCTGACTTTGATGTTCAGAAAGCTCTTCTCGAACAGTGACATATTCCCCTGAAAATAACTGTCAAAAGTGTTCATGAGCACCCTGACTGCCCTGAAGGTAGTATAGATTTGAACTCTTGTTATTCTTTGTTCAAAATGTTCTGCCCCCCTATAAGCTCTTGTTTGGAATTATGAGTGTTTTAGCATGCTGAGTTAAAAGTTTACTATAAAAAAAGCTAAATATTCCCATACTGTATGTGATAGGGAACAAAAATAATTTTGTCGATTTGGTGTTCTGAATAAATAGACTTTTCAGGACCAGCTATTTAACATAGTTTCCCTGGAGGTTTCTTGTGATGGTCCTTGGATATAAAAGTTTATTGTCTTCATTGTTTCCCTATTGATTTAATAATGTTCTAACTGGTTTTGGTTTTTTTGTTAATTTTCTTTATAGTTTATCTCCTGTGCTGGGTTTCTTCTTTTATTCTTGTGGTCTTTTTTCTTTTCATTTTGGAGGCTGTTTACTACACCAACTGTTGTTCTTGTTCTCGAAGTAGCAAGAACAAAGAAACGTTTTGCCTCCGTGCATTTAAACAGTACTATGCAAGAAGTCGGCATGTTGGAGACAATATGCTTTCATTCATCCTTTTTTACATGAAAATCTACTTAACCGTTTCTTTCCTAGACAGAGGCAGCTACGGAGCTAATTTACCTATTCTAACATAGAAAATACATTGTTTATATCAGTGCTTCTATGTTCTTTTTGTGTTTCTGCTTCTCTTTCCTTAAACTTCCAGTGAGCCCTGGCAGAAAGCTTCTCACACTCAGCCTAGTTAGGTTTCTCCCTCTGCTGTTAGAGAATGCATGCTCAATGTAAGGGAATGTTGCAGTCAGCGAGAAAATGCAAGATGATGGTATATACTCATTAAGGAGGAACAAATCTTGCAAACTCTATGACTTGATGCAATTAACTGGGTTACCTTTGTTGTGCAAGCTTACCAGAGTATATTAAATAACTAGAACTTGGAGTTATAGTTAATTAAGAGATCATTCAAATCAGGAGTAAAACTAACAAATTATTTTTTTATTAAATGATTATAACTGTAATTTGTTTACTCACCAGGGTTCTTAGTCTTTTACATAAAGTTGGACTCCTGGACTGGCTTTTTAAAATCCAGTTGCTTTCACTAATTTAGTAATGTAGACTATGGCTATGGCTATTTATTAATCACCAACCAAAGAAATTATCTCAGTTCATTCAAATGCTACTTAAAGGAGGGTGGATCTGACCTGAGTGAAAAATCATTCAGCACATAAAATAAACAAATGACCAAGGTTAAAATACAATGGTACCTTTATTAGCTAAGAATCACACACAGTATTATTTTATCTAAAGTAAACACTACTGAAAATAAACTCAGGTATATAAAGACAAGCAAAATGGGGAAAGGGGGTTAAGAGTCTGTTTAAGAGTCTCTGAGATTTGTTCAAATTTTAAGGCTTAATACATTCAAGGTTTCCTTTAAAATAGTAGCAGATAAATATGTCAAGCTCAAAACAATAGTATCCAGTATTCAAGGTGGGCAAAAGTTAGATTTCTGAAAATATTTATTGAGAATTGAACCAAAGTGAAAAGCGTGTATGTGTAAGGCAGGGACCTCTGCAGGAGGAGACAACAGGTTAGTGACTGTGTATTTCTGGAAGTGATAACGAATGTATGAGTCACTAACCTGGTCTTATAGTTCAGTCCAAGCCCAAAGGATGAGGTTGGTTTGAGGTGGTCAGCTGCCAATGTGAAGCAGCAGCTGGGGAGGCCGGAGATCGAAACCAAGCAGACTAAGGTTAGGCAGGAAAATCCAATCAAAGGCTACTGTACCATATTTTAACATTGATTTTCTAAGGTGTTCAAATACTTATTTGCAGCTGTATCATACAAATAAATAGTTAAAAAATCATACATCGTGATTTCTGGATTTTATTTTTAAGATTATGGCTCTCACAATGGACATGCAACCACAATGACAATTTCAGACCCCTCCATTATTTCTAAGTGGGAAAACTTGCAAAATAGCAGGGTGTTCAAATACTTATTTTCCTCACTGTTTAAGAAGCTATTGATTTTTGCTTCCAAAACCTGTATTACCAAAATACATTTTGTGCTTTGAGTTCTTTAAAGAAAGTTTCAAAGGATGACACAGAAGTTATGATTTTTCCTTGTAATGTGCTGTCTGATATCCCAGTTAATATTTTGTCAATCCTTCATGTTGTATTTTCATTTCCAAGAAAAAAAATGGAGATTATATATTTTGGAGACTTCTTATGATTTGTAAATGGTTAAAAAGTCTGTGTTGCTCCACATCTGAGTTCCACTGACATTTTTAATATTTCTTTTCAGGGAAAAGACACATTTTCAATAAAGATTGTTACTTCTTAGCAGAACCTGTGGTAAAGGTGTCATATTTAAGGGGTTTTATTCTGTGAATCACTTCGCCTTGGACAGGGAACATGCAGAAACAACAACTATGATAATGCTGCCACATTCAGCTAAAGCTGAGACAGAGATAACTAGACAGATGGCTCTAAGAAGGAGTCAATCACAGAAGGTCTCCCTGCCAACTTCTGTAGGACAGTTGGAAAAACCCTTCCTCCAAAACTCAAATCCAGATCAACATGCACCCCGACCCAGTCCACACAAAATCTACCCACCAATGAGCCCATTCTTCCCTCACTTGATTTTAGTTAAAAATAGGGAAGTGTTTAAGAATTGAACTCAAATGACCATGACATCCTCCCCATGCAGCACCCTTCATGGCCCAGGCATTGCTACTAGATCAGCATCTTCCAAGCTGAAACACTGCCACTTTAACTATCTCCTTCAAATAAAGACTTTCAAATCATCTTTAAATCACTTTTCTGTGATATATTTGGGCCATACGGGTAACTATCCAGAATGATGATTAGAAAGATTTCAAGGGCCCATGACTTAGAGGGAGTGGGGGCCTAGCGGTTAGGGCATTTTACTTGGAATCTGAGTTCAAGCCCCACTCCAAAAGCTGTGACTGCCACTCTGGGTCCCTTAATAAGACCCTTAACCCCCACACTGCTCCACGGGCACCGCACAATGGCAGCCCACTGCTCCCTGGGTTAAATGCAGAGAGTTAATTTCTTTGCCATGTTCTTGTAACAGTGTCATGACAATGAAAAAAAAATAATAATAATTTGGGTAAATGCAGAGTGTGCTCATTCAAAGCCACATAAAGACAATGACAGTCTTCTATCACCTAAGAATATCTTAAGGATTAAAGAACTAATCTCTCAGCAGAACCTTGAAAAACGTATTGATCTGTTCATCTTTAGTAAAATCGATTATTGCAATGTCAATGGCATTGCAATAATCTAGTCAGATCGACTTAAAAAGTCAATCTGACAGTTGCAGCTGATTTGGAATGCCTTTGTCCACATCCCCACCAATACTAAGAAAGTAGAGCACATCACAATTTTTTTTAAATTGTTACCATGGGCCCCGTATCTCAGAGAACAGACTTTTAAATGTTTTTATTAGTCTATAAATCACTGAATGGCTTAGCATTAAAACGTTTACAGATGTTCTGGTCAGTATGTTAAACTGCCTAGACATCTCAAATCTACACTGGATAAAGAGAACCTGAAGCAAACATGGGGAAGCATCATTTAGTTCATGGAATAAACTGACAGAAAACAATGAAAGCAATTAAATCCTTTGTTGCTTTAAATCAAGATTAAAAACATATTTATTAGAGTGGCCTTTGAATATGCTATCTAAACAACATTAGTGAGTTTTCAGTACAACTTTCCCTTCAGGTTTTATCAAGAATTTCATCATTCCTTTAATATATCAATATCATCTTAATTATTAATGTTTATTCTCTTTAATTATTTGTGTTGTGGCTATGGCACTGCAATATAATTTTCCATTTCTTTATCATTTTATTTACAGCACTTTAAATTGCCTTAGCACTGAAATGTGCTATATAAATAAACTTGCCTTGTCTTACCTTACCTCATTATCACAGCCTGGAAAGCATTGCTGTTTTGCACCACATTCTGACTGTGCTTTAAACATAAATATGAAAAGAGTTTTTGTTTAATAAGTTTTTGCATTAGCATTCAAATAATATTGTTGTGCATCTTAACTGGAGGACCAGCTGCAGAATTTCTGTCTTCTTCGTCTGATTGACTTTGTAACAGCCTCTCCGGTCATAATGTGGTAAAGTGAAACATAATACCTCTGTAGCAGCCTAAGATCAATGACTCATGCCGTATTAGCTTTGCAGCGTCTTCTCAGCATGCAGGGCCAGTTGTAGCTGTTTTTAAACCACCATTATGCACGCTTGTTGATGCCGCGAGACATGGTTAGTTTTTCTCTCCTTCATTTTTGGCCACATTTCGACTCGTTGCACTGAATTGCGTGAGCCAACTTTGACCCTTGATGTTTTTTTAAAAACAGCCCAAAAAAATAAGCTTTTTGTACATTCTCTACTGCGTGCGTATTTTTTCAAGTGCTTTGTTTTGACCACTGAGGATCAGATACATTTGTTCTGAACCATCCATCTTGTCCCAGCAGTCAGACTTCGGATAGGTGAATATTTTCTATACCTTTTACAGGGCTGCAGACAGAGTAGGTACCTGTCTTGTCTATCACCCCTCCCTTACCCCAAAGACAAACACACAAGCACACGTTTCATTCCTTTTTGTGGATTCTAAGCCAGTCTTCACTGGCTCTTTTGTTCCTTATTCCACGCTGGGCTCACATCCTTTCTGCTCTCTGTAAGCTTGCTCTGTCATCAGGATTACAGGCTGTGCTGTAGCAGATTAATGACTGACATCTCTACACTCCTCTCTGCATCGCATGGCACGCACAGAGTTACCAGGACAGCAGCGCGTGCCTGGTTGCGATGGAGAGAGGAACAACTGCGGGGGAGATAATGCATTGTGGTGGTTTGGGAACAATATGTTAGCAGTGAGATTCAATGCTGTTGTGTGTTTCTGTGTGCACTATTATATTGCTTATTTGGAAACCTTAGTTCCTGCTGAAAAAGCTTTCCAACCTTCACACCTCAGTACAACACAGCAGGTTGGAGTTAAGTCGGAGACCCTGGCCCTTGAAACAAGCTTAGGCAGATGCATGTGTCTATTCATTCGTGTAGTCATACACAAATGTGTACTCATGTATTGTAAGCCCAGAAAAAAATGCTCACAAGAAACTTATAAAACCAGGAATCCTAAACTGCTTTGCTAAATAAATGCCTGTAATATTTTTCCAATTTAATAACCTTTTTAAACCAAAACAAAATAGTTAGCTTTTTTTTTTCCAAGTCAGAGAGAAAAAGTGACAGCAGTGCAATCATACAAACACACCCAAAGCGAGCACTTTGCAAAGTTTAGAATTAAATTAGGATTTCATACCACCTCAGAGCCTTCGAGAAGCAGCTTATGTGTGTCATGAATTACTAAGTAGCAATATTTGGGGCTTCTCACTGCCATCAAACAGCTGAGGCTTAATTTCCTGAGATTTGCCCTGGAGTGTCCATAAAAGTGGGCTGTCTGAGCTGCTATCTTAGGAATGAAAAGCCTCTTTTGCTTAAATTCTGTAAGGAAATCTTCCTGGAAATCATGGTCAGGCTTAAAATGATAAATTGTGATCAAATGCATTTATATTTCAATAAGGTTTACTTAAAATAAGGCTAAAGAAGAGAGATGATGAATGACTAATGTTTTCCAAACCATCCATTCAGCTGTAATAGAACACAAGGCAGCATGAGGCTCTAAATAACAATAGGTCACTCTTTTGTCATGGGTGTATCCAAGTTCTTTATCAACATCTTAACACAATTTTATAAATATGTAATATTTATACACATGCACATCCAGTGCACAGACACAATGTATATACTTTTCTCTAAGAAATGAAGTAGGTAAGTAGAAATGAAGGTGAATTGTGTAATAAGGTGAACAGCTCAAATAACAGTGACCTCCTTTTTTTATACCTGCAGAGTTCTTAATTGATTAAATGCTCTATATGTATGATCGAATTGATAAAGTAATATGTGTTTAGCTAATAAAGAAGCAGTGACTGTGTTTTTTAGGTTCCCATATACAGTTATAGGAAAAAAATATTAAGACTACCACTATGTAAAGCAGGGGTCTCCTGCCCCGGTCCTCAAGATCTACTGTCTTGCAGAATGTAGAGGCATCCCTGCTCTAACACAGCTAATTTAAATGACTAAATTAACTTTTTTTGCATGCCATCAAATTTGGCAAAAGCCTTGTACAAACCATTAATTTCATTCAGCTAAATTGGAGCAGGGATGCTTCAAAAAACTCCAGGAAAGCAAATTTTGAGGACCAGGCTTGCAGGCTGCTGTTCTAAAGGTATATTACCTGAAGAAAACATTGAACATAACCATATTAAGAAAAACGAGCACAATCTTTTTTTTTCCCATGACTGAATACAACATTGTATTGGAAAACAGCTCTTACACTGTTATAAAAGTATGGAAATGAGGCACATTTTCATGTCTCTGAAGACTGTGGTTGCATTGAATGCACATCGGTTTTTTATGCACTGCTTGTGTCTTCGGGTGTAGAGGATAGAGTTTGCAGTGTTAGACTATGTCAGCACCACATACTTTTGTTCTGCTGTAACAGTTTTTTTGTTTTGCTATGTTCATTTTTTTTACTCTAAATCAAAGAATCAGCAGACTATATGGGGGATAGCAATGTAATGCTCTAACAGTGACTGCAAGTGGATATGAATTATTTAGAACGTAAGTTTGACCAACAAATAATTAAAACATTCAGCATTTGAAGAGAAGTTAATCTCCGTCACCACTTAAGATAGAACATCTGGTCACCTCTGCTATGATTTTACATTATGTTGGATGAGTGCATCATTGGAATAACAACTGTCAGTTTTTAGCACTATATGGATCTTAGAGTTGTGACGCTCAAGTAGAATTTGTTGATGTTTAGAAAAGTCCAGCCTGTTATAGCTGATAGTCAAATTGTTTTCGCAACATTTCTAAATGGATGATGTTAAAGAATATGTTAGCTAATTACAACCTATCCATCTAGTTTGATAACTGTGATTTCTTAAAGTAGCTTTTATTTATGACAAGATTATTCCATATCCTTTAAAGTGATTTACATGAATGACAAAAGCTGCAGTCAATCTGAATGCTGGTAAAAAAGAAAAAGAAAAAAAGAAATAGGTATGGTAAATAGCTCTAAGCATAAAATAAATGAAATTTATGTCTTTGAAGTATGTATATCCAGTTTGTACTGAATAGTGCTTGTAAACTAAGACTAGGATTGTGGTCACAGCAACTGCACCTAAAATTTCTGTAAAGTCTTATTTTACCTAAAATCTTTCTTTAAACTGTTAAATCATACAGTGAGGAAATCGATTGTTGTCAAATAATTTTCTGAAAACATCACGCAGCTGTTTCAAGCATTTTGCATGCCATATATATATATATATATATATATATATATATATGCAACCTTTTTTTAAATAAATGACAAGACAAGTGAGCAGCTGTGGTAAAATATTTTTATAGATCCATTTCTGAAATAAAGCATCCAAGCAGCTCTGATACACACAGAACTCAATTCACCATTTTTTAACAATTCACATTATACTTTCTCTGTAAATATGTCTCATATTTTGTCTGTGCACACCATGTGCATGTAGACACATGTAATAGTTTATTCAGTTACAGTACAATAAAAACTTTTAATTGGGTCATATTACATTTTTTTAAATATCACTTGATATAAAAGCTGGTGTTCTGACCCTCATTAGTCCATAAAAGAAGAATCTTCTGTCTCTTTCTTTCCTTATAAAGTACAATAATTTAACCTTTAATAAATATGGGCTATCTTTTCTGCTGTATTGCCACTTTTCCCATACCTGAACAGTAAATATTTTCTTAATGTCTCCTAATAGCTTCCTGCCTATAAGTTTTTTGGCAGACTATAGTTATGCATTTGCTTGACCTCAGCATATTTTATCCTGCTCCTTGATCAAAATTGTGAGTGCTGAATATGTATTCAAAACAACAGAAACAATATCTTCAAACTAGTTAAATCATTCCCATTGTGTTTAACAGACGATAACCTGATCTGTGTCACAGTTCACCCTCCATAGTGATTCGTTTTCATTTCAATCCTCTTGGTAACTTCACAGTTTTTTTGTTGTTTTTGTTTTACTCCACATGTGAAATGTCTTCTTTTTTTTTTTAAGAAGTATGTGTGGTGCATTACAGTAACGAAATGTCTTTTGTTTCACCCCTGGTTGCTCAGAGGAACCAAAAGCACTTCTTCCGGTTCTTCTTGGTGGTGGCAGGGGGTCGGACTAGTTGTGGAGATTCTTGTTGGTGAGGTGTTGTGGCTTGGGGGGTGGGAGTCTGTGGTGAGCCCTCTGGAGGGTCACCCACCTTCCAAGTTCGTACCACCTGCCCTTCTTGCAGACGAAAGTCATGCTCAACACTGCAAAGATGAAGAAAACCAATAATGGATGTTTGCATTTCAACTTACAAGAACAGAAATGATCTTTTCACTGGACACATGAGGGCGATGGAAACAACACTAGAACACAAAAAGTCAAATTAACCTCAGCAAAGCTCTTAGGATTAAGTTTAGAATCACCTTTCTATATAAAAATGTATTCTCAAGAAATCATAAATGGATTTGACAGTGAAAATGATTAAATTATTGCTAAAAATAATATTTAAAGAAAAAACTCATCGATATAAATGAAATTACTTTGAGTCTTTCTCTTGGTTCATGCCAAACTTTCCAGTTTGCTTTTTAACATTTTCCTCTTAAAACAAGTTTTAACGGCATATATTTACAGCAGAGATTTTTTGGGTCACTGTAACTCATTCTTTATCCTTCTGAATATTTCATAGCTTGGAGGAGATTGTTTTTATAAAGCTAGCTTTATGCTCTTGTCATTGTTTTTAGGTGCTGCTTCTGTTTCATACAAACCCTTTGAAATTATCCCCTTTAAAAAAAAAAACAAGTGATTGTGCATAGAGCTGTTTCATAATGCACATTATAAAGTTTTTACCAGAAAAGTTCACCATGATGAGGAAACCGATTTGAAAGAAGAGTTTGGACAAGTTAAAAGTTCTGAGTTGCCTCAGCTATAAACACATCAACCTCCATACTTATTTGCACCAGTGATAAAGATGTGAAAAACAAACAACCCTTTATTGCACTAAAATGACATCTCCCTAACATTTCGATAGATAGTATAAGATTTACTTGTGGTACAGTCAATGTTTAAATGTCTTTTTTAAATGTTTTTGAAGGCCATGATTGCTAACCATGCTGACATCAAACAGACAAGTTTGCAGAAAATTGAAGGAGCATTGTTCTTTTATGTATATATTTTTCACTGCAGCTGTAGATTCTAACTAAATTTGTCCCTGTGTTTAACCTATCCCGTAGCGGGAAGCCCAGAGAACATTTCAGGTTACTTGCAGCCCAACTACTCTTCCATGGAGACGGAGATAGCCTTTAACGATTCTGTGTCAGCATAAACTAATTCTGTGGAGATTAGGCTAAATGTGTTGGACTATTACTCAAACAATTCAATGACTTCTCATTTATAGTTCTGTTGAAAATGATCAGTCATCCTTGGTGTCCCCACAGTGATATCTATACATGTCTAAAATTTAAAATAAATCATGATGCAATGATATACCAAGGTTCTTATGGAACAACACACACACCCGCACACATTTATGATGTGTGAACCTTTCTGTAGTAAGTAGGAATTTGGAAACAAATTTGACACATCTTAAACGGGGACTTGATGATAAAGTAACACCATAATGGGCCTCATCAGTAAGTTGATAACATTTAACAACAAATACGTTACCTTATGCCATGCAATATGTTTACTTCTTTACTGTTGAAGCAGCTATTTCTTAACCCTTTTATATTAACCTCCAAACTTAATGCATATACTCTTAAGATACTCTGTCAGGGTGGTTATGTCACTTTGTAGCTCAGCTAGCCTTAGGGCTAGTTGGCATTTTTCTGCTTTTCCTTTCTGCCTCATAGACAGAATACTTTTAAGAAATGTTTTTGCATTTTCGATTAAACGGAATAGCAAAGGCTTTTTTTCAGGATGTACTTGCCCCTTGCTATGTTACCAGAATTTCAAGTTACCACATTTACCTACTGTTTTGGTTCTAAACCTTTTCAGCCCTCTGCAAGGGAGGCTGAGAGTCCCTGTATGTATCAGTGCTTGAACAGTAAAACTTTTCAATCTTATCTGACTTGTCATATTTGTCATGATTTTGAATGCAGCTGGGCTCATTAGGAGATCATGTGACACGTCTGGTGCCAAATAAGCACAGGAAGGTTGAAAAAGGTGGCCTATTTTGCCCAAACTGCCCCAAATGCACTACCCCTTAACTATCAAGTGTCAATCCCAATGAAGTCACACTTGCAAAGCCAAAGAGCGCTTTTGCAACTGTTGTTTATTTGTTAGAACTTAAATCTTACATTTCATTTGAAATTAGTGTGACTTATTTAAATGTTGTTACTTTCTTCATATTAAGTATCTACATCTTGCAACTGTATGTGTGTACAGCGGGACAGGTATGAGTTTAATTGCTACGACTGTTGTCATTCTAAAATTAATAACCCATGTGAAACTCATAAAAATGTAAAACGTGCTGCATGCCTGCACTCTCCCTACTTCAAATATGGTTTTTAACTGAGTCCATAAACGATGGATGTAAAAGGGGGGGGACATGTCCTCTGTTCATTTGCAAAGTCCATTTTGGTCCCCGGCTCTTTTTAGTGTCCAAAAATAATGTTACTCTACAGCACACACAGAAGGATACACTAACAATGGATTGGATGGCCATGGCAGCGATGTGCTACTGTATTTAGAACTGTAGGGTTGCAGGTCTACATCTCCACTTTCTTTTACTTTGGATTTGTAGCTCATATTTTTTGTCAAAAGTTTAAGTTGGTCGTTAAGAAGGAATCTGCTGCTGTAAGTTGGGCATTTGTTCTCCTGATAGGATCAGGTAATCTAGAAGGGTTCCAAAAAAAGAAAATTAAAAACAATCCACTGGAATTTGCTTCCAAGTTTGAAGACGTGGACACAAAGTCCAGTGGATTCTTTTTAATGTTCTTTTTTTTGGATTGACTATGACCTGAAGGACTAAGAATCTTCACCAACAATCTAGAAGGGTTGTGATATTAGATGTATTAATTTATAATAATATTTCAATCAATGTGATGTGTGTGAGTGTGTGTGTATGTGTGTGCATTTGGTTATTAGGCTCACAGCCAGGATATCCAAAAAAAAGGAAACAGTACACGCAACTTCTTAAAAAGTCAAAATATTAGTTAGTTTCATTTAAAGAAATGTTTAACACCCCTCCTGTAACACCTTCACTGACTCCATAAAGCAGCATTTCCTCTTTAAGATCCTTCCCATTGATCGTGTAAAGTATATTAGTCTTATTCAAAGTGCTAATAAATAAAAGTTATTGCTCTTTTATATTGTCATCATTATCAAAAGGGGAAAAATGAAATCTATGATTGTGATTTTCATACATATAAGCTCATAGTTATTTTAAAACTGTGTTTTTTTTTATCATAAATTTGAATTGGTGCTCCCCGAACTGTCCAATTGCTCATTATATGTATCCATATAATTTCTCAGGAGAGGAATAGTTGAAATGCAAGAAATACAGAAGGAAATTTGAAAGAAGGGAGTGTAGAAAAGGCATGAGGAGGGGAAGTAGAAGGATAGGAGGTTGGAGAATCATAGCTGAGTTTGAAAGAACAAACATATATTAGTCATGAATAGAAGTTTAAGACAAATTTTAATGTGATGTTATCTCCACCAGGGCTTTCAAATTTCAAACACCAAGCATGTACACTTTTTATCAGATGAAAGAAGCAAACTGGCCAGGTAACTTTTTTATTGAGGCTGGTGTACTAAATATTCTATATAAATGTATGATTTTATTATTAAGAAATTATTTCAACTAAGGGGTGAGTTCATGAACCGGGTGAGAAAGTCACAGGAAATGATATAAATGAGTTTATTTGGAATTTTCTTGTAAATATTATTATTACTTAAATTTTAACTTGCTTATTATTCTACTTTGTTTATCTCAGCTAGATCAGCCGCAGCCATTGGCCGGTGAAAGTTCAGCCAGTAAAGGAGCACAAGGTGGAATGGAGGGCCAGCTATGCTAATTGAGCCATATCAGCCTAATCCAAAAGAAATTGTAGTTCAAAAACTAGCAAACATCCTTATATTTCCAAGAGAAATGGGTTAAAGAATTTCCATGGATTCGTTACAGTCATAAAGAGAATGGAGTGCTGTGCTTTTACTGTGTAAAAGCATTTCAGCTTGACAGGTATTCATTGGCAAAAAACACTGATTTTGTATTGGTCTCTGCTGGATTCAGGAAATGAAAAAGGCTGTGGAGAAATTTACAGATCATACAAAAGGTAAGTCTCCTAAGCTTGCAGTTACTACATATTGTCCAAAAGCAAATCCATTCATTAGTTGTGCTTAGTTTCTAGGCGGACAAAGCTTAGCTCTCAGAAACAATGAACTGGGGAAGGAAATCATTCTCAGGTATTCAGGTTGGGATCAAATGATGAATACCTCCTGTTGAAATGGCTTGATTTACGTTGTCATGATTACACCAGCCCCGAAGTCCAAAATGAGATGTTGAGCATAAAAGAAAACACTATTGTCAGAGATATAGCCACTGAAATCAAATCACAACCAAACTTGTAATACTCCATAATTATTGACGGAACACAGGACATTAGTGGAATGGAACAGGAATCAGTCTGTCTTTGCTACGTTGACCATGACGTAGTTCCCCATGAAGAATTTGCTGGCTTATGTAGTGTCACTTACAACCAGAGATGTCAAGTAAAAAAGTACAAATACTTCGTTACTGCACTTAAGTATACTTTTAGGTATCTATACTTTACTTATTTTTCTTCCTACGTCTTACTTATACTCATTCCATTTTCACACAAGTATCTGTACTTTCTATTCCTTACATTTTTAAAACAAGCATTACTCATTACTCTTGGCTCCGGTTTAATGCAAAGGTCACGGATTAGCAGACCGCGGTCCAATGTTATGCCGAAAAGTGCATGCCTGCCGAGATATCCATCCCCAGTCGCAGGAGCGTGGCTCGCTCTGTAGAAATGCGACTGTCGACGTGGAAAACAGATTCAAATATGACCAATGGAGCTACTTGTTGTTATATTAATAATATAAAAATGTTTAAATATTCCTATAATTGTGGTTATTTGGCAGGTTCATTTACAAAAGTACGGGTGTTATGAACAACATTAGATCCAAAGAGTTTGTTCGAGGTACGGCTGATTTATTTGTTGAAGTCTGTTGTTCTTCACACACAACATTAAACAGCGATTAGCCGACGTGAGTTTTGAAACTGCAAAGCTTTGTCTTAAGTGGAAAATCAAACGTGCATCTACACAGCACAGCGTTCACGGACCAGTGTGATGCATTCACTAGAGTCAGAAAGCTATGGTGCATTCAGGAGCATGGGACATTTCACACTTACAAGGAAAGAGACATAAACGTAACAGAACTTTAACTCATACAATAATGTATTTATTCAGAAACAGTGTGGGCTTTCTTATAATACTGAATGCTCTATAACTGTAATTCTGTTATTTTCGATTATGCACATGTAATAACTTTTTATTCTAAAAAAATCTATAATAATACAGCAGCAAATCATCAAAGTTTTTCAAAAGCCTGTTTAAAAGCTCCAAATGAGGCTTCAGGTCATACAGCGACAATTGCCCTGTCATTGTTTTACAGGGCAGAATTAGCATTTGCTGACCCTTGTCCTTTAACTACTGAAGATTATTCAGGAATACAGTCATACAAGTGTCAACTCCGCTGAGATAGCACAGGATGCAATTTTTGGTATTTTCTATTTTTTTTATCATTATTATTTTTTTTATTCAATGTATAACATGGATGCATAAATACCTCATTTTATTTCAGTGTTAAATTCTGTTTAAAGTAACAGATCATTAAAAATGTCTCCAGACCTTTACTGGTTGATGACAAAACTGATTTTGAATTGTTACCCCTGGTTTAATGTTTATCAGTATTTATTTCACATCATACGTGTCATCAAATAAAGATCATTGGCACCATCCACATCTAGTGAAAACTAGTGTAATTGGATGAGTCATATAATGCAAACACTCATTGGTTAGCTATTCATCAAATTTGTGCTGATGCCAAAGAAAACAATCAGAAGCAAGCAGGTGTTCTTTAAACTGCAATTGTGAATTGTCTATGCAATGCTACAATGTCAGATTCAGAAAAATATGTTGAAATGTCTGAAAGGTCGGACACAGGCGAGAGCGTATCGGGAGATGGAGACAGAGACCAACAAGACCTCCCTCATCCTTGGCCCTATCTCAAAGAATTTTTTTTAAATAGTCGAAAAATTTAGCTTTCAATTCATATAGTGGCATCTGGCTGTTTCTCTTAAAGGTTACTTTATACTTTTATACTTTAAGTAGTTTTTGGAGCACATAGTTTTTCACTTTTACTTGAGTAAAGAGGTCAAGTTGATACTTTAACTTTTACCAGAGTGTTTCTAAACTGCAGTATCTAAACTTCCACTTAAGTAACAAATGTGTGTACTTTTGACACCAGTGCTTACAACTGGGGAATACCTAACAAAGGTTGAAAATGGTGTGTTGCTTTGTCTCAATTTGTCTCTCAATGGAATCAGGGACCAGAAATAATGAACCTGCTAGCTCACAGGCCTATCTTTCACAGGCACCACCACTGGCACTGTTCAGAAATTATGGTCTTCATTGTGTTCATTTAATAACACAGTCAACTTCTGTAGCTTCACCTGTTGCCCGTGATGCTCTGCAGTGGGTCCATGAATTGAGGCATCTGAGTTTCAGGAAAGTTCAAGACCCTCTTCTGCAACATTGCTACATCTGAATATGGATAATTGACCACACTGAAGCCACTGTGTCCTACTCGGTGGACTGTGTGAGTAGCAGCAGTCCATTTACTCCTCTCACTGAGTAGATGGCTTCAACTGGTGGCTCTGAAACAGCTACGAAGGCTTCAAGAATTCAAGAAAGGGAACACAGTGCTGGGACTCTATCTTGCTTTGAAAGTTCTTGAAGAAATGGAATGCCACAAAAAAAATCACTACAAAAGCAAACCATCACAGTTACAGGCAAGCTGACTGCAGTAGATTATATCAAAACAACTAGGGCCTCCAAAACATCAAAGCTGCAACAAATGCTCCAGCAGCTTCTGTTGATTACTTCAGAGGGATGTTCTTCAAGATGCTTGATGCATCAAATGAGCAATGCAAAGAACAGTTTCATCAAAAAAGTCTTGAAGTTCTGGAGGAGTTGGAGAATGTCTTGGAAAAGTGATGTTATTGTGGGCCAATACCCAGAGACTAACAAGAGGATGCTGGATGTGCAGCTACTGTAGCCAATTTTAAATCAATGAACATCAAGCACAGAAGCTGCAGACATTCTTAGATGCATTACACCTGAAGTAAGAGGTCTTTTTGATCAGGTGGAGGTCCTTGTGATGCTGTTGTTGGTTGTTGCAGCATCATATGCTGAAGTTTCAGAGCACTGAGGAGGTTAAAGACAAGGCTTAACAACTGCATAAAGCAGCAGCTGTCTTAAGAATATGGCAGTTTGTCACATACATCAAGAAAGAGTCGATGCTTTTGACAGAAAAAAAACACCCTTATATGGTCTTACTGTTTACTTTCATCTCATAAAAGCTGTTCAATTGTTCTCTGTTAAACTAATTTCAAATAAAATGTGAGACTTGATTTCAAACACTGAATAATGGACATTTTAGTATTTATTATTTTCCAAACAAATAAACTCATAAAAAAATGTTCACTGTTTGCTGACATGAAATTAATCATTTTCCCCTTTCTTGAAAATAAATGTATAAAGTCCAATGAAATTGTTTCTAGGAGGAACTTCACTTTTGGAATTAATTATGTCTTTTCTCTTTTTTTCTAATTTGTGACTTTCTGTCAGTGTAACAAAGATTCAGGAAACCATTGGAGCTTCTATTCTATTTCCCTCTCCAATTAGTCTGCCGTTTCACCCGCAGCCAAATTCCAACCCACCACAGGGTTTGGGACGGCCCTTAATATAGAGCAGGTTAGTTCATAGGGGTAGTGTATAGGAGCTAGTTTGGGACTGGGCCATCAACATGAGTGTAGCAGAGCCAACATGCACAAAAACTATCAAACCAAGGGAAAAAAATAAACAGGGAACTTACATAAATAAAAAGTATAAACAACAGAACAAAGGAGTAATTTAGGAACTAAATTAATACATTTTGATAATGCATACATGATAAACACAGGAATAACAGCAAATGCCATGGTCTATAAAACATAATAAATCAACAAAAAAGCAATTAATTACTACATGATTATGTTCAAGTACCAGTACCTTCCGTCATGTTTACATCTGTGATGGTCAACTTAAACAAATTACTATTTTTTTTGTCTTTAAAAGGCAGGTTTGCATGCAGATAGTATACAATGTTATGCTATATAACATATGTAATTTAATGTTATAAACATTTTAATAACAACAAGTACTTTTGCCAGATTTTTGTTATGTGAAAACTATAGAAATAAGTCCCTGTCCTACAGTATTTGTCAAAGTTATCAGTTGTTATGAACAATTATTTTTGTACTTATTGTAAATATAGATGTGTTCTAGTAGCCCACCTGTTCTTCTCATAGCTTCTGTTGTATTTATGAAAATTTTAAAAATCTGTTGAATTTAGTGTGTTTTACCTAATAAGGTTATCTACTGTGTAGCGGGGACATGACATGACAAATGGTGTTTCCAAAACTCATGGTAACAAGCTTTACTTCATGCTTGATTTTGCAGTGTTAAACATTTAAGCTCTTTACATGCAACCATCTAAAAAAAAATCAAACAAAAGGTCTTGAAGCCTTAATGAACTTCACAGAATTTATTCATGACTATTACTGTAGGTTTCCTTTTTTCCTTGACAGACAAAAAAAAAAGTTAAATAATGGCATGTTTAAATACATATTGTGGCATTGAAGGGTTTTTGGCACTTCACCTACTTCCAAGATGCATGGAGAGGGACAAAGGTCTTGTTATGCGAGGACCTGTCTGTTGACCTGTAGGAAAAATGAAGGTTGCCACTTTAACTGGTAAACAAAGTGTATTTCTACAAGATAAAGCCATGATTGTCAACCACCCAGATGTGGGAGTCTTTCTCATTTAATCAGCAGCCTACTTAAAATGAAATTGCTCCTTGAAAATATAACTTAATTTAGATTCACCCCATCCAGTGTACAAAAACAAAACACTGGTTATCTTTTAGGGCAAACCTGTTTTCTGTTTGAAATTTGGCGATGAGTCCTGTAGCTAGCAACAGTTGGGACTCATCTATAAATTGCTTTCATCAGAGTGGCTGTTCATTTAGAGCAAGAGAAAATCATTTATCTTAATTTTTTCTGGGTTACATTGCCCTGAAAACAAAAGCAAAAAGAAAACACCCAATAACCAAACATATTTACCAAGAAGAGTAATAAAAATATATTAACAGCCCTGAAGAACAGAGTAGAAAACGTAGGGATCATCCAAGAAAGTTTTTGCATTTACTGCATCTGTCTCAATCCTCTATTGTTTCAGTTGGTAATGTATCAGTTTTTTTTATTTTTTCCTTAGTTTAGTCAGATAATTGTTCACAGACAAAAAAAGTCTATAAGCTAGCTTAAAACTGATATGAAATGTTCAACTATGTAAGCTTTAAATTGTCACTTTCATTTAAACCATGTAGGTCTAAAAGGAAAATGGTTTACATCTCCTATCCCAAAAATTCAAACTCTTTTTTTTTCAGTACATTTATTTACAACGAAGATTGTGAATTATTGGATGAGTCAGGCTGTGCTTAAAGGCTTTTTATGTCAAAACATTTTCAGAAGGGTGGAAATCTTAACTCTTTGAAGTTAAAACTAAGATTATTATGCTCCAGTTTTCTATCACAATAACAAGCTGATCAATTCAACACAAAGAACTCGTTATCAGGGTTGAATCTTGTGTAGAAAAAAAAAATTCTGAATAATATGCCTTTTATGTCCTTGGTAATGTTTTCAAGTGTTGTTTTGTAAATCTCTTTGGAATGTACCTCTGCTGTTAAAGCAATTCATGAATAATTCTACAGTATTATATAGAGTTCACCTTGATCAGATATCTCATTCAGAGGAAGAGGAGGTATAGGGCATGGAGGTCACACCCTGGACAGGTCACAGATCCATCACAGGGCAACACATAGCCATACAACCATGCACACTCAGACTCACACCTAAGGACAATATAACCTAACATGTTTTTGGACTGGAGTAGAGAAGCCACGCATGCACTGAAAGACCATCTAAACTCCAAGCAAAAAGACCCTAGGCCAAGATTCAAACCCAGTACCTACTTGCTGCAAGAACATACACCTTCAAAATGCACTACCTTGCAGCTCATCTAATTTCATACTTTATGTAAGAAATACTGTCATGTTTTACGCCTAAATTAACTCTTTGGTGTCTAACACATCATTTGTTTGAATTATTTGTTTTATGTAGTTGTTTACATTGATAGATCAGACAACTTCAATTCACTGTACAAGCAAAGTACAGTTCTGACATCATCCCTTGTTTGTTTTTAAAAAACACTACAAAAAAACAAAAAACAAAACACAAAGTCTAGTTCTGTCAAGATTTATATATCTATCTACTGTATTACTAATAAATTATTTTGGGGCCAAACATAATCCAGGGTTTTGCGCCTTGGAGCAATTGGAACAATTTACCATAAAGACCCCATATTGGGCTTGTATCTATGCAAGTCTGGCTTTTAAAAGGAAAATTTCCCCCATTAACCCAAAGTCTAACGGTGCAAATTAGAGGCTATCTACCCAAAAACTGATTATTCACAAATAGCATAAGGATAAAGAAGCAGAAAAAGAAAATTCTGAGCAACAGCCTCCTCCCAATAGAGAAAGATTTGATTTCATATAAAGATAATATGGGCCTAAATCATCCAGAACATTAAGGAATGGATACAATTCTGAAACATCATTAGTAGAAGTCTGAAGTCCAACCATTTGTCATTGCTGACTCTATTAAGTCACTGCTATACACTTTTCCTGTATGTTTTTCACTTTTTATGTTCTATTCATGCACCATATTGAAATTTGCCTTACAAATAAACTTCCCTTGCCTGGTTAGGTAGTACTGCATGTAATTCATTCAAGATTTAAAGACACTGATGAATCCCGCATCAGGCACCTTCTTGTAGACCCTAATAAAGCCTTTGAAAAGAACAAATCCAGAGCAGAGATGCTGAGTATCATCGAATAGGTACTGTACTACACTATAGATTCTGGGGTTGCAGTCGACACTAGACTCCAAAACAATAAGTCAGCAAGGTGCACTAATAGTCACGTGGCACTAAAGCCTCGGGGCTTTACTGACAAACTGAGTTGTGGGCTTTGATGCGCTGCCTTGAAAGTCATCAGTAAAGGTAAGCAATAATAAATGAATGCATCTGCAATAGAGGAAGAAGGGAAATACTTGCTTGCTGACTTAGTTTTGTCAGCAGTTGCATGTTTAGTAACAGATTCTCTCCCCTCCTTTCTTTATTATTCACTTTCCTCTTCTGCTATTTTTGCTTATTATGCAGTGGCCTAGTTAGCTGCTGTTTCTCATCACAGCACAGATGCTGGAAATAAAGAGGACTCCCTCGATAATGATACAAGGAGAGAAATGTTGCAGAGGAAGAAACGAGGGCTGAGCTCAGAGGCAGCGGGAACTAGAGTTTTTTTTAATGCAAGAACAATACGGACTCTACGATCATATCCAACTCACTCAAAAACTCCCACTCATACAGTCACTCAGCCACTTCACTATGGATGTCCACTTCTATTCTAATGCACAACAGACATAATGAATCCTAAAACTTTAGATTTCAGCACATTACAAGAGGAGTGGATGTGGACAAAGTAAACGGGAGGAAAGTCTAGAGGTTCAAAGAGCAGTGGAGAGAATTTCTTTGCCTCTCATTTACAACAACAACACAAAACACCCACCTTAGCTAAACTCCTGCAGATATGTGGAAAAAAATCCCTCCATAGTTGTGTAAAATGAGGCAATAGTCTGTGGAGAAACAAGTCATAAACGTTTCTGTGGGGTTGTAGTGCAATGAAATGAACCGAATAAATAAAATATATGATTCCCTCATCCCCACTGCCACTCTATTTGTGCCACTATACACAGAGCTCCCTGAAGGTGTCCTCTGACTCGTCCCCTTCCTCTGGTGAGTTCCCTCTTTGTGAAAATGAATTGCCTCGGACCACAGTAATGTGTGATCAAGGCACAGGGGCTCCACAGGGGGGACTTCCCACCCTCAGCCTTAACTATCTACTTAGAGTTCACAAACTGTGCCAGGCAGGATGCTGTGAACCATACATAGGTTTCCCCACTGCTCCTCTTTAGAGCGCTGCTCACATCTCTGTGATTTTCACCTCCAGGCTTTTCACAAACTCATGTCCCGCCTGCGGGCAAGCTAGTTTTGCAAATCACAAGACCTGGTATTTCAGATGCAGACTTACATGATCCAGACATAAGCAGTAGAAACTTGAAGGGCATATCCAAGTAAGCTTTAACATTAATTAAAAAAAAGGTGAAAAACATTTGGTGGTCAAATCATGGTTTTGGGCCAAGGTTTTGAAAGAGAACTCTCCAACGTGCGGAAGAAACATGAAACAAAACTTTTCTTGGCCAATTAACGGGTGACTTGAGCTCATCACCTTTCCTAGACTGACATATAAAATTCACCACTGAGGTATCTCATGATTTTAACAAATTTCTTTACTCCTGTTTCAAAATATTTCATAGTAACATTTTACATATTAAATGTCAATATTCAAAGTTATAAGTATTCCAATATCTTCTAAAACTGCTCCAAATGTCCTAATTAGCAACCTTATTAATGTCATATAAAGAATTTATTTCCATACTCAAATATACTTTCTTGAGCACAATAGTTTACCAAACTCATATGCTTCTCATATTTTCTAAAATATTCATGAAAAGCGTATCCCCACTTCCCTCAATTCCCCTTGATTCTTTGGGCTTTAGACTGCTGGAGGACATAGGGATCCCTATTTCATTATTCTGCTTCATTCCATCTCTATGCTCCCATTCTGCAGTATTTGTTAGTTCAATCTCTAGCGTTATGCTCTCTCTGCTTTTTCTCGTCATAGTAGCTTCATCTGGCCTGGAGAGAAATATCAGCTGTGCTGCTGCCATCAACACCTTTGTTTATAGCAGAGGTGGAAAGTAACGAAATACATTTACTCAAGTTACTGTATTGAGTAGGTTTTTTGTGTATTTTGTATTTTTTAAGTAGTTTTTAATTAAATTTTACTTGATTACGTTTTGAGTGAAGTATTGTATTTCGTTACATTACAAATCCCATCCGTTACTGAGTTAAAAAAAAACTTTGGAAAACCGAAAGGAAGACAAAAAATCGAGCCCGGAAGCACTGCAGTGAGTGACGTGATCAGCATGTAGATCTAGGCTACCAGGCGCCAAGTCTTTCTGTAGGAGATTGGGAACGAGATGGAGGTGGATCAGGAGAGCGACGACGGTTCAGAGAACGTTTCACTAGAAATGCTAGCTGAAACATTGAATTCTGCTGCTCAAAACAACGAAAATCCTTGGCCACATTTGAAAGACTGCTTTTCATTTAAATTCAAAAGGGCCAACAGTATCTTCATGCAATGCCAGATGTGTCTGCCAAAGGTGACTGAACTAGCAGCATTCAATAACTCCACATCTAATCTGCGGAAGCATGTTTTGGTAAGTATTTAGTGCATTGGAACTTCAAACAAAGATTTTTCTTAATTAAAAACTAAATAGTTTTGGATTTATGACTCCTTGTCCTATTTTCACTACATGGGAGAGATCCCCTGCCCCGTTCAACAGTTTTTTTTTTAAATGTAACTAAGTAACTTTTACTTAAAATACATTTTAAATTAGCTACTTATTACTTTTACTTGAGTAATTTTTCTGATGTGTAATTTTACTTGTACTTGAGTAATATTTCATCCAAGTATTGGTACTTTTACTTGAATATGATATTTTAGTACTTTTTCTACCTCTGGTTTATAGATGTTGGAGCTTGACTGTTTTTCAGTGTAGTCCTGTTTCTCTTATGTTTCAAGAATTCTATATACCATATATAGTATCTGAAATTCAGCTGTACAATAAAATTGTAAGATATATCTAGATTTGATATAGTCCTAATTAAACCAGTTCTTGTAAAACTAAATAACATTCTTCGTTCTTTTTTACTTCTCTGGCCATGATCAGTTTCCCAAGCCATTAACAAAGAAGCATATTCACCCACATCCTGGATCATTTGTTACTTCCTGTGCCATGGTCTTTTTTCCTTCTCAAAGCCAATAATAATCTGATCATCCTCGAGCTCTTGCTCCTTCGTCTATCAGCTCCTCTGCTATTCTGCAATTCTGTGAGATGTGCACACCTCCAACCAAGCTGTCATTTTGGCAAACTATTTTCCAATATTTTTTTCAACCCCCTTAGAACTGTTACGAATTGCACATTGCCCTGTTTAGAATTAAACGGCCTTAAGACAGAGAATGCCTGACCAAAATATAATAAATCTTTCTGTTCAATATGTGAAGGGCATCTGCTGCGGCTGTTTGAAATGTTATCTCATTCTTCATGTTTTTTTAAGTCAATAAAATGCAAGAATTTCAGATCATATGTGATATAAAAGTATTATTTCTGTATTTTTCCACAGTTACTTTCTAGAACTCTGTCTTATAGACTTTAATTGCAGGCAAATGCTGTTAATAATTAAAATGTGTTTAAAGGTTGTTTGTTGAAAATATTTAGAGACTTTTAGAAAATTTTTGTTGTGGAAAAAATTCTAACTTTTTTAAGATATAATTTAAATCCCATAATGTGGAAATAAACTGCTTCAGAAGTCTTATCCTGTGAAATTAATCTGAGCTATATGTTCGAAAATTAGAGAGAGTGGAAAGCTAACTTTCCCTGCTGATGTTTCTTGGTGTTCAAGTTCATGTGAATAACCTTTTCCTACCAAGCATCTTTATTTTATCCGTATTGTTTTATCATTGCTTGTTTGTCATTACTTTTTTACCTTAATGACAAATCTCTCTCTGTTTACAGTATTTTTGGTTTGGGACACGAGACTTTACCAAGGAACATTAGAGCAGACCATTTCAACAGCGGTTTAAATTTCCAGAATTGCTGAAACCACTCATTGAAATGTAATATTGTTTATTTATTGTCATTTCATATATTAATTGTAAATAAAGCATAGAATTTAAGTAATTATCTGAAATGAACAGCTTTATTTTAGCTCTTGAATTTGTGTCAGCAAATCTTACATTTGTTGTGTTGTCACTAGTCAGTTGGGCCAGTAGAGAATATAAGCTACACCCTATTTTGTGTTAATTAGGATGTCAGGTAAATTCAGACAAGTTTGGGGCCACCATTTGTTGAAGTTAAGCTTATATTTTAAAACTGCATTTTAGAAACAGTAACCAGGCAAGGCCTCATTTCTTTTTTCATTTCTTTTTTATACTTCCATCTATAAAACATTCATTCAGCTGCACCAACAGGAGATCATCATTTCTCCTCCATCTCTTTTATTCTATGAGGAGAGAGTTTCAGCTGAAACATAGTAGGATAGAGGCAATCAAAATGAAATATCTTTCCAATTTTCTCTCCCACCATATGGGCTGAACATCCTTGGGGAAAAAAAGAGCTTTGCATCTCGTCTGGAGAGCTTTCAGTCTCTGTTAGGATCTGTGACCATGGATCACGACAGGTTTTACTCTCTAAAATTCCAGACTTCAATTACATCTGAACACCTAAGCTATTTATTTTCCCATAGTTTTGCATGAGAAAAAATAGTCTCAACTTTTAGGTTCAGTAACCAGTTATATGTCAATGTTGAAATCTCCTTGAGTAAGCCACCACCCACTGCTTTCTATGTGCTTATTAGAATACTTAAAGAATGTATTTGATAAAATGTGTGCTACTCAAGTAAAGCTTTGTCCCAAGGTTTGAGATTCTTACGCATTAATATTCACATTGCATTTCTTTGCTGATCTACATAAAGTCCTGGACTTTAAGGAGATATTATGAGGTTCCAATTCTGAAGTGTTTGAATCTGTTTTATTGTAGCTTGTGTGTAGCTTACCATCATCAGTAGGTGAGTCTGTGCGTAAATGGGTGAATGGCTGAATGTAGGGTGAATGGCTGAATGTAGTGTCAAGATCTTTTGGTCCAGTCCTCGGATTTATTTATTAAGTTATTAAGGATTTATTTATTAAGTTATTTAGGCAAATATCTCTACAAATTGATGTTATTTTAGCTACTTTAATCCTTCCTCCTATTGAAACATCCCACCTCTTTGGCTGCCTCCACATAAAGCTGAATGAGGTATCAGCACAGAAAAGTTAGGTTGTAAAGAAAATATCTCCTGAAGTCTAAGTACTTGAGGTTGCTTTTCTAAAGTAAATCTCTTATGGTGCTCTGCTGTAATGTTGTCATAGAAATGAAAAAGAT
>NW_015150687.1:666457-675687 GCF_000732505.1 Cyprinodon variegatus
TCTATCTATCTATCTATCTATCTATCTATCTATCTATCTATCTATCTATCTATCTATCTATCTATCTATCTATCTATCTATCTATCTATCTGTATAAAAAAATATATATATGAACTATACATATACCTAGGAAGAAGTAATTAACAGTGTGCATGCTCACTGCACATGTCTTCCACTTTAGATGAAGAAACAAGATGTAACTTGTTAAAACTTTACTGCAGAACAGTTGGAATAGCCAATAAAATAGTTGAGATTATATTGGGTCAAATGAGACCATCATTTTATCTTCCACATGTCTCTGCAAACACCATGTTGAAGAAAAGGCACTTATTATTACATCACAGCTGCTTTTCAAGAGTACATATATAAGGGCTTATTGTAAATAGTTTATTTGGGCTATTTATGTTTTTATGCTCTTTAAAGAAAAGAAAAAATACAATTAAATGTTTAATGCTAATCATAGTGTTATGTATTTCCTGCTGTACCTCACTGATATTGCAGGCAGGCAGGTAGGTAGGTCGTTAGGTAGGTTGATAGGTAAACTTTAGTTAATTAAGGTGGGATCCTACGCATTACCTCACATCCAAAGATCATGAGATAGTTAAGGTTGCATCACATACACGATACCGAATCCTCAAAACAAAAATTTGTCGAAACACTATCAATCCCTGTGTACCCACAGATCAGATGAGTTTGCATGGCAGAGAGAAAACCCAAAAATCATCTGTGATTCATCAAGCTCAAAGGGCTCAGGAAAAAATCTAATTAAATATCTGAAGATAGAAGACTTCACAAACATGATACTGGACTCCAGCAAGAAGAAGTAACAGAGATATATATCTATGATAGACTGAGAAAAGCTCGGCTGAGAGACACTGTGAGACACAGCGAGGAAGAAAAAGCCATATCAACATAATCATTACTATAAAGAATCAACATGGATTGTCAGCAGACAGATAAAATTAAAACAGATCATCTTTCAGACAAAATGTTCCATGAAATCAATCTAAGTTTGTATAAAAATGTTTAAAATCAGAGCGTTTGGCTTCATAAATAAACTGAAATTATTCATATAAAACAGAATAAACAAAAAAAAATATTTTGTGGTTGAAATTGTTGCCTAAGTTTTATTGTCTGTTTATGTTTCTCAGTTTTACCTCACATTTACTTTGTTTCATTATGAATGCCTCATCCTTTTTTCATGACAATTATTCACATAGAGTTTTCAAACTAAGTATGGTTAGTGACCTCTGGCTCTTTCTACAGCAATTTGTTTTTCAAAAACCGGCATGCAGACTTCCCGTGGAAGTCTGACAGAGCGAAAGGATCTTAGGGCCATTTTATTGTTATTCTTCCTGCTCTTATGTGTAAAAGTTTAAAAGTGTTGTTTGTCTAACATGTGAGATGAAGAACCTTAAAGGTATTGTGGAGGATTTTCTCAAATTTTTTAAAAGACCCGCTCTCTCCACATTAAAAGAAAATGCACGTTCGAGAGCATGCACGAGCCCATTTCTAGTCGTGGATGCTTTGATTAAAAGTTCCCGTTCTCAGAGATCATACAAGCTTAATGTGCCCAAACGTCCGCCCTAACCCCTAAATCCCTCAATCACTATATAGAGCAGGGCCTATACAGTGAACTCAGTCAATTTACCCTTCGGACAGATGATCACTTCCCCTTTGGTCCACTGCACGATGCCTGCGCCATCTTTGTTATTAGTCGCCTATGTCGGGAAGCGGCGACAGCAGGCTGCTGTGAAAGCAAATCCCATAATACTTTGCAAGGAGAGCTCTCTACGCGCAAAGCATTCCAGGATATATCCGCCTCTTCTGAGGCCTCTTTTCTTCTCATACACTTCGCAGATACTTTTTCTCTTACGACCCTCGGCCATTTGCAAAGAACCGCTGTGAGAAAGGTGAACTTAAATGACTGTCTGAAACCTTAGTTCACCACACATATACGCCTGAAAGTGTGCATGGGCAGAAAAAGATAAATAACAAGCATGTAGGACGGCCTTACATATCATGAGAATGATTGGCAATTGGGAGGATCATTTATTTAGATGATCCAACCAGAAATATAAGATCGTCCTCTTCACCTTTAAAGGTTGGAGATCAAAGAAAATGTGCTGTTTGTAAATAAGAGGCTAAGACATGAATGTTAACAAAGTAGAAACCAAAGATCAAGGAAGCAAAATCAGCTGTAGGCCAGCGGCTTACAGCCCAGTCAGACTATCTGCTCAGGCTCTCAGCTTGACCTCCTCCTGTATTCCAATGCTCACCACTTTTTGTCTTCTGGAGAGTTCTCATAACAACAAACAAAGGGGGTTCTACAAAGTGTATACAGTAAATGAGACAAAATCCCCTGCTCTTACAAGCAGCCAGAGGGGAGCCTGCAGTCATGATCATCTAGGGTCTGTTGTGTAGGATAAAAAAAGCCTGTTTGCTGTGAATTCCCTCTCGTCATTTGTTTACCTTGGAAGGTGGCTGAGCACACATGCTGCTATCATCTAAGGGCCTTTATCAGGGGCTGCTGTGTGCATCTGATTATCAAATGTAGCGTTCTAGTGGAAACAGTAACTGTGACAGAGGCCGATGTAACTCAAACTGTATGCTTTGGTAAGATAAGTAGCCAAAGAACAACCGTACTGTTTTATTGTTCTATTTAAAGCACAAGTACGCTGCTATTGTGAGATGATGCAATCCTGAGCCGAGCCAAACCATGGAGAGGCGCCCAGCTCTGAAACACTCCCAGTGGAATAGGATACCTGGCAAAAAGCATGGCGCACCTCTTCCACATTTATTGGAATCAAGGGGCATGTGATAATCTAGTCCAGAGAATGTCCCTGTTTGCATGTTTACTATTTAAAATGCTAAGTCAAACCAAAATTTGTTAGAATATCACGCTTCAGATTTTTTTTTTCAATGTATTTCTTGTGTAATGTAAGTCTCCCGCAGAAATGTAACAATTGAATGAATAAAAGCTTATTTTTAAACAATACATTTGAACAAGAAAAAAAATGAAATAATTATAAAAAAAATCGTTTTGAAAAGGAGCAAGAAAAACTATATAGTATTAACTCCAACCCCCAGGTCACACTTAATCTATTGCAATAATACATGTCAGTATCTATGACAGATAACTTATTTAGATTTTGGAGGCCTGTAAATATTCAAGAACATTGTTGAAAAGCAACTATTTGCCTGGAGAGCCAAATGTTCAAAANCTTATTTAGATTTTGGAGGCCTGTAAATATTCAAGAACATTGTTGAAAAGCAACTATTTGCCTGGAGAGCCAAATGTTCAAAAGAGTCAAATTTGCTCAAAAATACCTTTTGCACTTAAGTGAATCTTTAAACAATATACTGTAGCCACTTCTTTGCAGTCTTCTTTCCCAAAGAAAATCACAGTTAAGGGGTGGTAATTCGATTATTAAATTAATGTAATCATTTAAAATGTTAAAAACCTATCATGATTTTTGCGCAGACGGCTGGTTTGATTGCCCTGTTTTCTCATCACTGTCCATCTGTTGCACCTGCTACTGCTTCTATTTAAACTCCTTGGTCCCAGCCATCAGTGCCAGATTATTCTTGAGCTTAGGTGTAGAGAGGGTTTGAGTGTTACTAATAGTGTTCTCTTTGCCTGATCCTGACCTGTTTCTGTATTTGGACCTTTGAGCCGGCCTGTACCTGTTCTGATCTGTTTGCCTGGCCTGTCTTTGGATCCCTGTTGGCTTCTTCTGTGCACTGAACCTGGATTTGCCTCTTGACTTTACCCTGTGGACACTTAATAGACTCTTTTTAAGTATTCCATTGTCTGTATTGCCTGAATTCTGGGCCCTACTTTCTGAGCCATTACAAAAGCTGGTATGAAGAATATGGTGAGAAATGATATAATTTATTAACTATTTTCCTAACAGCAATCTTATTTTTTTAACAAGACAAAACATTTTAACTGCTTTAGCTGTCTCTGTTTTAAAGAGAAGATTTATTAATGATTTGAAGGCCATGCTTTCGATGAGAAAGATTAGGAGGTGGAGGACGAAAGGTGTAGACTTTGTTGGAGTCTTTGGAAAGGGAGATTCAGTTTTATCTATTGTTACAATGGGAAGGTCTTCTTTACGCCCTCTTGAATTCTGTGGGGGGATGAGCTCTGAGGTTGAAGTAATCTCTCAGCCTATCTTTACCGTATCTTGGCCGTAGCGGGTTGTGCTGCACCAATCATTTGGATTTGATTTCCCTACAATGCGCTTTTTTCAAGGACAGAGCTGCTGGTGTGTGATCCACTGAGCAAAAAAACAAAACAAAGATTAGATGTAAATAGTATGGTTCCACTGAACCTGTTGTGAGATAAACCATCTTTCTCAGAAAATATTAAAGTTGTCGATGAATGTTACAGATGTTGCACATGCCTTTTTTAAACACTTTATTTATGATTTAAGTCTTGAAATCATATTTTCTTTGCAGTGAACAGGTAGAGAAGGTCAATAACTTGGTATTAAAAATCTTCAACTTTATTAAGCAGGTTAATTAAATCCTCTTCTAACACTTCTAATTTATTCTTGTAAACATCAGTACTACCTCTTTTGATTGCCACACTACTCTCTGAGATAATAAGCACCCTGTTAGTTATACAAATCATTACTTGTGTTTTTTTCTTGTTGTAACCACAGAGCTTGGATCCCTACTATTGGCTCTATTGTGGTTTTGGCCGAGTGACTGACCCTGTCTCTGGCGGTTTAAAAGACCAGTTAGGACGAAGCTTGCTGTCAGACCTTCTAATGAAATCAGAGCATGAATCATTTCCTGGTCATTATGTTCAGGTTAAGCAAATATAAGAGCTCTTCCTGTCAGTGGTCTTGTTTTTTTATTTTTGTTGGGGTTTTTTTGTCAGCAGTGGGCTGCAGGTGGGCCTATTCTCTCTTCTGTTAGCTGGCAATCAGTCTAACAACCCACCTAGTCCCACATCATTAAAGGAGACTTCTTTGTTAATCAGCTGTGTTGACTAATCCTTCTGTCATGATCTCAGCGCTGATGCCTGGTCTGATTACTCATTTCACACACCTGCTTAGCTCCACCCAGCTCTCATTACCATTCATCTGATCCACCTGCAGTAGTCTGTATTTGATCAGCCTTCAGACCAGTCATCATTGCCAGATTATTTCAAGCTGTTGGTGAGACTTATTCAAGCGTACCTGTGTTTTGACTACCTGATCCTGACCTGCTCTGCCTCTCTACCTCTGAGCCTACCTGTTCCCATCTGATCTGTTTGCCTGACCTTTCTTCTGACTTCTGTCTGATCCTACTACAGTAGCTGCCTGATCTCTGCCTGCTTGTGTACTGACCGGCACCGTTTCTCAGCCACTTAGTCTACCTACCCTCATGCACTCTGTCAGCCCCACTGTGTGCGATACCTGGAACTGTGACCTGACTCCTTCTTGGATTCTCCTTTGGCACCTCACCGTATCTCTGACTTTCTGGCTCTGACAACCAAACATGTCACTGACATCGCCTTTGGCTTCACCCTCTAGATCATCATGCGTATATTCATCTACTTTGTTCTGACCTCCTGCCTGTCCTCCAACCTCTGATACACCAGCATCTGGGACTCACTGTGCATCAACCACCGCGCCACATTGGCAGCCAGTTGGCCAGAACCATCCTCTATGAACTATAAGACGAGAGGTTCCTGCCCATCCACATTCTGTTTGCAATAATCATTCTGAGAAATCATTTTGTCCGCCTCGAGTACTGGATCCTTCAGTTCAGAGTCTGACACCTTCTTTCAGGTTAGATTTTAAAAAAGAAAATAAGGCAAAATCCTTTGGAGAAAAAGTAAAAATAACAGTCCTTAGGAGTCACTGCTATATGGTAGTAATAATCCAGATTTCTTATTATTATAGCTAAGCGATAAAAATGTTAGAGGAAAAAGAAATATTGCAGAATATTATATGGAAATTTTGTTTTTTTATCAGTCATTTCCTTCCTTTGAGATAGATGGAACCTTCTAGGAACTACTAGGAAGTAAAATGAGACAACAAAGCAAGTTGCCCATCATAGAATTAATTTCTTCTTTAAATTCATTAATCACATTTGATGATCCACATGGAAGTTTTATTTAATCCTAATGATTAGAAGGACTCTCAATAAAGCCAGTGTTTCTAAAGAATGTTTACGTTTTATGGAATTTTCAACCACTTTTTTTATTGTTTTATCACCATAATGTCTTAGCTAATGCACACTGACACATGGTGTATTTTCAGAAAGTGAAATAATTTAGGATTTGGATAGTTTGGTTTTCTTCCCTCCAAGTACAAGGATTTTTAAGCTTAATTAGTTAGATTGAGATTTTTGCAAGATCTCCAAATCTGCCTCGTGAAAGCCTGTTTTTTTTTATTATTTTTTTTTTGTTTGTTTTATCAAAACTTGTTCCAGGATGTGCTGTGAAGTAAAACTTGAAACATGGTACAACCAGACTGTCCTGAAAATGATACCTGTGAGCCAAAATAGAGCTTAACAGTAAGAGAATAAGATATCTGAAGTGGGTTATGTTTATTAAGATTGTTGAATTTTAAGTCCTTTAGTCTGTAATTAGAGAGAAAAATCCTCAATGTCGAAATTGAAAGGCTAGAGGTATCCTGAACAGATTGATGCAAACTATTGATTGCCAGTACTCAAAAAATATTCAAAACATATACTATATAAAAAAAAACAACTTTTTTATTCAGTGTCAGGCTATAAATCAAGCTGAATAAATCTTCATTTATAATAACCATTATAGCATTTGCATTGAAACAGGGAAAGTTACAATTTAAAAGTAAAAGGCTGGCAGCAACATGTTATCCAAGTTTCCTTTCTGCTTTTTCAACGTCAGCTCCTTTCCTTTTCCAATCAGTCATATCTGTTGTTATTAACATTTAATTGTTCCTACTAGATTCATGGATGATCAGTAAGTTTGTGTCTCTGCACACAGTTTGATTGCATGTATGTAGAGGGAGTCGATACAGATTTCTCCTCTTCACAGAGCATGTTTGAGACTTAATTGTTGAGGGAAATGATTTCATTTTGTTGTACAATGTACAAGACTAGTGTAAAAAAAATTGCAGGAGGGAACATAAAAAAACAACAACTAATCAACCAAAACTTTCACGACCCCCATGCAGTTCCTCCGTGGACCCCCTAGGGGTCGTGGACCCCTATTGAAGACCTCCGCTCTAGAGCAATAACCTGTCCAGTATTAAGTCTTGTTTTCCATGTAGACGTACTGCAAGCTTCCACTAGTCCCCAATTCTGAAACATCAAGGCATCATCCTTACTGTCTTTTAATATAAAAAAAAAACAAAAAGGTTCCAACAATGCATTTCGTGTGGCATCAAAAAGATTGTACTGGGATGAACCTGTCATTTACGATCAGGGTGGGTAGAGAAGTGAGCTTTTAACTTGAATTTTTCTGACTTGTTTTGCCAGATGTTGAGGGGCAAGGCACTTAACCTGGAGTTGCCTGTTGATCTCTGCATCTGTATATGAGTAGCTGAACATTTTCCAGACCATAAGGGCAAATGTGTATTTAGTGTAGAGAACTTTAAGTGAATGGTATAAATGTAAAACTATAAATTGGGTCTATTTACCATTAAGTCCTAAATCTGTAATGGTGAGAACAAAGGAAGATTTGAGTGTTAAGTAACCTTTTTAGACAACATAAAATGTTAATTTATTGTTTCTCGAAAACTACTTGAAAAGTAAAGTGTTGAAAATACTAATCTGTGATTAATTAGTGAATGCTTTGAGAGGGGCTTTAACACTAAATCTTTTACATGTCTTTAAATTGCAAACACAGCACTGTTTCTGAACTGCTGAGCATGAAACTCTGAACCAGGATGGCTAATCATCCCTGCTTTTGTGGGAAGTCTATTCAGTTAAGTTCAGTTGTGTTTACTATAAATCTGCAGTCTTCAGATTTTTTTATCAGGAGTATTTAAAACAGCAAAAACTGTGTTTTTCTGATTCAGATGATCTGTATTAATAAGTAAACCGGTGATGCTGGCAGGGAAAGCTTACATGAAGCACCCTAACGAGGTTGCTGGAATACTGCACAGGCACATCTATGCAGATCAAACACATCCAAAGATGATAGAGAATGACCGAGCCAAGATCCTGTGGGACTTACAGATACAGATGGACCGAATGGTAATGGCAAACCAACCGGACATTTTGGTGGTGGACAAAAAGCAGAGGAAAGCCGTTGTGGTTGACATAGCAATACCAAGTGACTGCAACATCGGGAAAAAGGAACATGAGAAACAAGGCATCAGTGGCACTCAGAGCAGTGACCCCCAAACTTGAGGAACAGGAGATCCCTGGAAATACATCAAACATCTCGGTCTAGAAAAGTGCAGTTCTCCCTTTGCATGTGTGAGTTCTCTCCGGATACTCCGAGTTCCTCCCACAGTTCAAAAACATAACTGCTAGGTTTATTGGCTTCCCTAAATTTCTCCTTAGGTGTGTGTGTTTGAATGCTTGTTTGTCGTGTTTGTCTCTGTGTGGAGGATGGATGAATATATTCATATGTATAGGTTAATAAATCAAACAAGCCTGATGGAAGTCCTAAGCTAAATTTTTGTTGAGCAACTCTTTGAGGCAATCACTGAAATCAGGTGTTTTCTGTAATATTCAGGAAATTATCAGTCAGACTTCTGCACGTGTTGACAGGTATGGTGGTTCACAGTTAATAAGAAAGGTACTTTAGTTTTTCTGGAAAAATTTGTTTTTTGTTTTAAAAAAAAAATAATAATATTACATTTGAGTAAATCTTCATTCTTTTTTCAGTTATGTGTTATCTGAATTACTAGTGTGAATTTATTATTTTCTTTGATGGGAGGGTATGTAAACTTTCAAGTACATGAGTCAAGTACACAAAGTTTATATAATTTCAATGGAGTTACCGTTATTATTTTTCACGTCATCAATACCAAATTCAATCTAATTGGAAGGGAAATCTACGTTGCATTTGACGCACCACTACAAGATGAATCGACAGATTCGGCGGTATTCATTCGCGGCAAATCATTGCAGCTTGGTGGCGGTGGCGTTAGCATAGTAGTATGGACGACGAGATGATTGAAAATGAACACAACGGAGATCTAGTCCTATTGGCAGACATCCATTTAAAATGTTGGCAACGGCATGATTAAAGTGGTTTCTACTTTACTTTTATACTTTAAGTAAATTTAAAA
>NW_015150687.1:676437-690172 GCF_000732505.1 Cyprinodon variegatus
AACAAACTGCTACAAGGTGACACTTTTACACCTATAAGAGAGAGAAATCTGTACGGTGGAAATTGGTTATACAGGTGGCGATTTAGGTGGGGAACTGAAGTCAGATCGCATCATTATTTCTCTCAGACATTTATTTCACTTCTTATGAAACTTTAATCATAGATCAACTCTATCAGATCTGAAACCACATTGTGCATTATGCTAGCGTGGCACTATGAAAGAAAGATTTGCATTAAGTTAGTTGACCCCCATTTTATTTTAAGTTTAAAGGTCACTTTCTTTTGAAGGAAAACAGCAGACTTTTGACCTAAAGAGTTGATGCATATGAATTATTTTAAATGATTCCTCAGGCCAATATTCAGTGCTTGACACTATCAATGTCACAAGCGAGGATCCCCTCTTGAAACACCACCCATATAAGATGGGAGAAGACATATTAAACTTGGTTATTATTTTTGATTTTTAGATGTCGTTGTGTAGAAGCAACATATGTGCAACCGCCTCACGCCATCCGAAGCAGTGGCTGTCCGCTGGTCCTCCACGCTGCGTGACATGGTCCAGCCGGCCCCTGCGGTGCTTTTCAGAGAGTAGCATTGTTTTTCACATGCTTCGAGCTAAACCAAGATGCCTAGTGCAATCCTGACTCAAAAGACAAAAGCTAGCCGGTTGACTGTTTGTTGACTTTTGCAACAGTACTACGGCACTTGTGGCCACTGGAGCACTAGATGTGAAAGTTATAAGTATAGTGCCCCTAGTGGCCAAAAGTTACATGTTTGGCCCTTGAATAAACAACTGTTAGAATTTATTGCTTAAGTTAAAGGTATAATATAAGTTCCAGCAGCAGAGGGTGCTCAATGCAGTGTGTACCAGTTGCTGATGCTCTGCTTGGCAAAAGAAGTTGGCCAGCGTGTTTTGAAGCAGTTTAAAGCAAATGCACCAAGCAACTCCTAAAACAATGCTTTATGTTTTTGTTTGAACATAAAGTTTGAACTAAAATTTTCCCCACCACCCCATGAGCAGGTAGGTTAAGCAGCAGATCCACTGCTATGCAGCTAGTAGAAATTGTTTGACCACCCGCATCACTAATACATCAGGCTAGATGTTGCAGTGGAACTTGTTAAAAACAACATAACCGTCTCAACTGGTAATTGTAAATGCCAACAGTTTCCTGCTATTTAGCTCAAACATAAAGACCAAAATATGAGCTGTGAGATCTTGGACAAATCTGTGAAATCTTTATTCTCAATAGCAAAATTCCAATAACATCTACACAGCCTTAAAATGACTGACAAATGAAATTGCTAAGAAACATAAGTTACTAGACTCATAAGCAACCTTATGGTAAGCAGGCAGTAAGCAATGTGAGGTTTAGTCTCTTGCCCAAACTTTCCTCAACATGTGTAGGAAGAGTCTTATTAAAACCCCACTGCTCTCATAAAAACTGATACTTTTTTCCTCAAATTACTTTACTGGTATAACAAATAAAACAAGACTGGTTTAGTCTTAAAGGAAAAGTTTGGTCAGCAAGGAATAATCAATGGATTATTATTGATACCTAGAACTAATAGGTTTAATATAATATAGTAACATCTCACTCCTGACATCTTCTGGCAGTCACGGTGCGGTAAGCCTAGCGCCATTCTCCCCACTTTACAAGCAAAATCAATGGGAACTAAGGGACACATCTGCAATCAACAAGAGATTTAAGGTTTCAAAAGGACTTCACAATTGAAATTTGCAAGAGCCATAGTTAAACTGACAATGCCCACGTGCATGGTAGTAAGATGTTGTGATTCATCGTGTCAATGTAAAACAAAATTTGTGATTTCACCTTTGCAATTCATGATCCTCCATGGATGATTACTGCGGTCCTGGTTGTTGGATTACCAACTTGAAGAAGGAAGATTTGTAGTAGTGTTTTTGACAAACATGGATGTCTCTGGTAAAGGACAGTCAAATAAAGTGACTTTTAAATAAAAACACTTATCATTTATTGAACAGTATGTAATAATTTTATATTTAAAGTACTTTCAAAAGGTTCTTTTCTGAATATGACTGGACTTTTCCTTTAACACACGTGCAAATGTGTTTGTATCTGCAGAGCAAGTCTTCAAAGAAAACATAAAGGGCTTTGCCCTTACTTGTAGCAAGAGTTTACTTTTTCTTTTTTATTCAATGTTCTTTAATAGGTTTCATGTGAAGCACAGCTATGTTTTATTATATTGCTACAGGCAAACCCTGTTTTGAAGTATATAGAGCTGGTTATACTCCTACAGCAGTGTGTCGCAGTGAGCTTGTCACAGATATTTTGGATTTATGCCCAATTTTAAAGTGTGGTCTGCGCTATGTTATTCCACACCACAATGCAAGAGGGACAATCATAAACTAGTTGTGGGTCTAGATACGGCCAAGGCGGTGAGGAAGTGGAAAAAATGCAAGGGGCAAGTTTGTGTGACAACCTAGGGACATGAGGGCGAAAAAGAGCGGGAATGCAGGTGGAAAAAGGATCCCAGCGTTCTCGCACACCTCGCTCTTCTAGCTAGTCCATCTTCATGAGTTGTTTTCCACAATGGCAGTCATACAAACAAAATCAGCCGCCAAGGAACCAAAAAGGAAATATGCATAGTGTAGAGTGGATATAGATTTGATCAATCAGAGGCCTCCTGTCTGCGGTCGCTTACAATTTTGGAGAGGTGCACCAGAGTGTTTGCGGAAGGGGCGGGGGCATATTTGCATTCACTGCGAGTTTGAACCAGCCTTAGCGGGAGTGTGTGTGTGTGTGTGTGTGTGGGTGTGTGTGTATGTGTGTGTGGGTGTATGTGTGTGTGTATCTGCGAGAAGATCTCTGTTCAAACATGGTTTGTAAAGAGATCTTTAGAAATCACCAGTAACACAATCAATTATTGTCTACGCATAAAAAATTATATGTGTAATTTAGTGCCCCTTATTTAAAACCTTGAAAGATCAGACGCATAGTGCATCAAAAGAATCACACATACTTCATAGAAACCATAAACTAAAATTCATGTAGTTTCATTACATTCATGAATGAGTGTTTAACATTTCTCCCCATTCGTTACAAAATAACAAACAATTCGGCAAAGAAATTGTGTCTGTACTAAAAGGATCTGTGTGTGAGCATGAGGAGGATTTTAAAAGTTGATTCTCTGTAGACGCTAACTGTGGATTGATTTCTTGCTTCCTCGAAATTTAAAAGTTTTGATAACATGCCTAACTGATCTATTATTATCTTAATAAACACTAAGAGCTCTAAGTTATTGGGCTTCTAGTGCAGACCAAGGCAGCAGATACTGTTGGTAAGTGGAAAAGAAATCTCAGGTTAGCATTTAGCATTTAATATCTCATTTATTGATCGAGTCTGATAATGACAGAGGCTCAGTGCCAAGCAGGAGGAGATTGAAAGTGGCTGAACTGAGATGGTGAATGAGCTTTAGGGATCTAATTTAGCAGTGGATGTTATTTGAGTGTGATTAGTATTTATATGACACATCATCCACATTAGGCACTGATTTCGTGTTCCACATGCCACTCTTGCTATTCCTCTCCCCTCCCTGTTTAGAAGACAAGGCACAACGGTGATAGGAACCATCTGGCTCTCACTGCTGGCACGACTTCGGCTCAGTGATCATTGCCAAACAGCATGAACAAGGGTTTTCACTTTGCCTCACTCCCTGGTGTTTCTCCCTGTTCTTCTGTTTCACACCCAGCAGCACTATATCTGTCATTACCTCAGCATAAACAAACTCATGGGTTAATGGATACATATTTGTATGGGCATACAACAATTTTACAGTTTACCATTTCTACTAAGACATCAGAGAGTAAAGTGTTTTTAAGTTTATAAATGGACATTGCAACCTGGTTAGGCTGTTATCTTTCTGTTACAAACTCAAGAAAAAATAATATATGGCCTGAAAAAAATCATCTTTAATTTTAATATATTGCCTTTGCTGACTTGGTGTTTCCTCTGTCTAGTTTCGTGTAAATAACAGTGATGTCTATTATGTACTTTCTAAACTTTCCCTAAAAGATGCCTGTTGCTCCATGGCTTAGCCTGATACTAAAGATGGATTACTTCAGGAGAATTGCATGCCCTGCCCTTTGCACATCTCTCACACACCACTTCTCCATTATCAGTTCCTTCCAAAGAGGGATGCAGGGAGCAAACGTGTGTGTATAGACAAATGTGCACACACACACACACACACACACACACACACACACAAACACACAAGCTGCAACACTTAAATCGCTCAGGTTTGAAAGCTCTAAAGGGGGTTATTTGCAGAGGGTCGGAGTCACGAATCTGACAAATCTTTTTTTTTTTTTTTTTTAGAAAGGCATGGACTTTTGGTATCCATTTAATGTGAAAGCACAATGGAAACCATTCTTCTTTGTCTTTTCATCAGTTTGTATTTACCTGTATCCCACTCACTCATATAAAAAGGATAGAGAATAAAAAATGTTTTTTCACTTAAGGACAACCTTGGTAAGAAAGCATGTATGAAAATTATTATAACCATGGAAATATGAAAGGTAAAGAATTGAACATACTGGACAAAGGTTTCAGTAGAACTGTTTTATGAAGGGATTGTTTTTGTATTCTTATGGCATCAAAAACGAAAACTGCTTGTGTAATTAAAAAAAAAAATAGCATACTGATTTGGCAGAAATCCTCATCTCAGTTATGATATAGAAAACTGTTCAGACACATTCCAACAGATGACTTTACAATTATAAATTGGCTTGCTTAGAGCAATACTTTTGTAAGAAAGCTTGTATGATGGTAATAGAGTTGGTAAAACTAATTTTAACTTTGTTTTTGTAAACAGTTTTCTAATTTCAAACTAAGTATTATTAACAATTTAAGTATTTTGCATAAGGAAATGAATTTAAGCAAATAAGTCCAGAAAATATGTGTAGTAAATAAAATGGAGAGGAGCAAAGGATAAGAAATAAAAAGGATTACCAAAACTTATTTTATTTAAAATTAAGTCGAAAAACCTGATTCGAGGATAGAAAAAACCTTGCTGGCAATGCCTGGTAATGCCAGGTTAAGTCATTTCTTTTTTAAGGAAATTTGCCTTACTTTTTAGTCAGGTGTGATTTCACCCATTTCTTCCAAGTAAAGGGTCCTCACCTCTTGAAAATCATTTTGGTCTCCTCCATGCACTCCAATATTCAGGTCAATGCATAGATTGCATAGATTTTTTTTTATTGCTTTTAAGTTATAGAAAACTGCAAGAACACTTCAGCTAATTTAATTATATCTAATTAGATAAATAAATTAATAAAGAGTGCACTGAAACATGCTTTCTTTTAGATTCAAATCAGTTTGAATCTAATGAATCGTAATGGATGTGGCTAGTTTTTTTTTAGATTTGTTTTTACCTGATTTCTTTGAGTGGATAGTTTGGGTTACTCCTGCATCCTGTGCAGGTTTTGATACCTAATTAGAAAGGTTTAAACAAACAAACAAACAAAAAAATCTTAATAATCTATTTTATACACTGTATTCAACTAACAGACCTGAGGATTTAAACTGTTAAACTCCTACTATCAATTTAATTTTGTCTATACTCCCTTTATTACACATGACATGAACAATATGTGCTAGTATCTATTTTGATGTATAAGTACTGTTAAATCTCTGTTTATTGAACAGAATGACTGGAAAACCCTAGATTTGAATAAAACCCATATCCCTTTTTATTATTAAAAGGGATCAAGAAGACTACTGTCATTTTGCCTATTCTTTTATCATCAGAAATTATTGCTATATTAAAAAAGAAAAGCAATTTTTTGACTTTGCATCTCCAGGTACTTTGCAGGAACAGCAGTGTTTAAGATCTGGATGAGCACCACACCATGTTATCTATAAAACTATGTTACCCTAAATGTACTGTATATATAAATACATGGATAATCTACTGTAGGACATTTACTAAGATTTCTGTGACATGAAGCTGCAACTATTCATCACCTATATACAGTATATGTTATATTATACTACAATTTCAGATAAATATAAAATTTTATATATATTGGATAACCATTGTGGTGGTGATCCAAATCCCCTGCCCTGCTTTAATTTGCCCCAATGCAGCTAGTTTCTTATAGGTCAACAGTACAAGGATATCACACTGAGGTTTTGCTCAGCATGAAGTAGATAAGATTTTGATTTAATCTGGCGCTAAATTCCCTAAATTATCCTCTGTGTTGCCCTGACTCAAACATTTGCATAGCAAGTACAAAAAGGTCAGAGTTGGCGTGAACGGTTGACATTTTTTGGTTACATCACAAAAATTGTGTGGAAAGTAAGGTACAGTACTGTACGCAGGTTTCAGGCCCCTATTTTGTGTCTATAAAGCTTTATGGATAAGACCCAAGGTGATTAGTGCTTGTCTATGATGTAGAGCTGAAAATGTTCATGGTTGGAAGTAATCTCTGTAAAAGCTTTTTTACCTTCTGGACCTGCATAGTTCACCCCTGTTTTTATGATATTAATGTATGTTGTTTTACTACTTTGCAAAAATCATGTGCTATATATTACAATCTGTGTAAGGATGAAAATCCTCCAAAAAAAAAAAATCTACTTTATATTTTCTGACACATTCTTCTAGTCTTATGTAATTAGCTCTTTTACCACATACAAAATGTCGCACAAAAATTGGGGATAGTGAGGTTGAAATTCAGAGAACGTTAAAAGAGACATAAAAAAATACTTACATATAAATAAACAGTTACAATTGCCTGTGTTCTGCAACTTTTGGATGTGTCCTTAGCCTAACACACCTGTGTAACGCAGGTGTGTTGATTAACAAAACTGCATACTGAGGAGGTAATTCAGCCATTTTAATGCAAGTGTGTTAGACCAATGGGGAATCTAAAAGTTGGAGGATACTGGCCCTCAAAGATTGGATTTGCCAGTCAGGACCAACAGAGCAAATTTTCTTACACTATAAATCTCAAGGTCTTTTCTAAAACAAAAATGGTTACATCTGAATCAAGGTTATAAAATTCTCCAGTTTGCAGTTTTTATATAAACTCCTTAAAGGTATAGTATTTTAGGACAGTATAGGACAGTACTTTATTTCCAGGTAGATCACCTCAATAAGTGCTCCTCCTAATTGTCAGTCATTCTGTTGATATGTTTACGTAAGGCCGTCCTACGTGCTTGTCCCGCTAGCAATATTTGTGTGCATGCACACTTTCAGCCGTATATCTTTGGTGAGCTACGGTTTCAGACAGTTATTGAAGCTTACCTTTCTCTCCACGGTCCTTTGAAAATGGCCGAGGGTCATAAGAGAAAAAGTGTCTTCAAACTTTACAATAAGAAAAGAAAGGCCTCAGAAGAGGCAGATACATCCCAGAGAGCTCTCCTCACAAAGCATCATGGAATTTGCTGTCACAGTGGCCCACTGACGCCTAAGGCTGCAACTAATAAAGATATTGCAGGAACCGCGCAGTGGAGGAGGAGTTACGTGACCAACAGAGCAAAAAGCAGTGATCATCTGTCTGAACGGTAAGTTAACTGAGTTTGCTGTAAAGTCCAACACATAGTCCCCTCTTTCTATGGAAAGACTAAGCCTTTATGAGCTATGAGAACAGCACATTTTAAACAGGGCATGCACAAGGAGAAACTGGCTTGTGCATGCTCTTGCACTTGCATTTTTTTAAAAGTGGATAGGGTGGGTCTTTTAAAAAATCCTTCAGAATACCTTTAAGATTTGAAGGAAACAAGTTTTCAGTGCAGATGGAGACACTGTACAGAAACCAGCATGGCTTTAAAGTTGTAGGGAAGCAGCTGTTCGAGGGGTTACAATTCCGAATTCTCCCGAGTGATGCCCGACCTTACATGAGTGAATAACGTGAATGTGATTGGTTGATTATCAAGGGTGCAGGATTGTTGTGGTGGAAGGTTCGCAAGCAAGTTTGGTTGTTGCCGGTTTGTCGGAAACATCTTGCCAACCAGTTAGCAACTTAGTGCTAGTAGGTTCCCTGTGGGAAATCACATTGGGACCAAATAGCAATAAATTGATGACATAGCAATGACACTGTTAAGGAACGCTATGGACAGCGGAAACTTTCAATTTTTATTTAGAGGAGGAAAGTGGGGATGAAGTTGTTGTGGAAGAGGACGCCAGGGCAGCAGACGCTTTGTTTGGTGTAGAAGGCTTACAGCCGTACCTTTTTGACCCCTTGCCTCACACGCTGCCAGTTCTGTTAGCTCTACGCCTGGCGAAGACACAGACGTCCATCCCCATGAACACTGGGACTAACTCAATGGTAAAGAAAATGATTCTTATAACAAAATTCATTCTTTGATATACACTGGCTAAATTTAGGTGCACAAGCTGACATATAACTAACTGCCCTGCATAAAATAACAAAAAAAAAAACACACAGATTTTAAGAAAGGATTTTTTTTTTATCTAACCTTTGGGATAATATGGTCTGATAAAGAGTACATTTTTATACATGCCTAAGGCAGAATGCTTTGAAATTTAAATAGACTTCCCTACGTCTTTAATAGGAATTCCTCAAGTCGAGTTTTCTGTTGTGCTAATAGCACAAGAAAATAAAAAAACACAGATAAACTTCCTAGATTTGGAAGACTTAGTTTTTTTCATCTTTTTAGATATATGGTTTTATTAATTTGCTGAAATATCACCATTGTACTGAGAAGAAACAAATAACTATAACAAATAGCTTCCATACTAAAAGCCTGAGTTGAGAAGAGAAAAATGCTATTTTCACAAATTTAGCCAGTCTTATGAAGATTTAAAAACAATACTTAGGGGCTTTCCTAGCCAAGACCACAGCAGTAACTTAAAACAGTAGTGAAATAGCCTATAAGACACTAATTAACATTTTACAAACACATGAAAGATAGCAGTAGATATAAACAAAAAACAAATCAGTATAAAATGTCATAGGCAATCTTCTGGTTGAAGCAGATCGTCAATTAGCAATTTCCATATTCACATGTTACAGTAACAGCTTAAAATCTTGTCAAACTAACGTAGTACTTGAATAATTGCAAACCATGCATATTAAAAAAACATATATATATTATTTATGACATTTTACCTAAGGCAATAAAATATGTGTAAAATACTGTATTAAAGGAGGCTTTTGAAAGCTGCTTAAAGTCAGCTGTTGTTTTTTTATTTTTACCTATAGTGTTAGTCAGTGGCGGTTCTAGATTAATTTACCAGAGGGACCATGATGGTGCAAGCATATGTTCATGATTGTATGGGGAATAAAGCATAAAACAAAAATCAGGGCAATAGTTCATTATCATCATTCTTAGGTGAGACACAGTACAAAATAGCCACTCTGCATATCTAGCAAATGGAAATTGAGATCCATCTCAATACAACTAAAACAAAATTTCTTCACTTTATTTTTCAAATCATTGCTAAAATCATTGTCAAATCATTGTTAAAACAGAGCTAACTACCTTAGTTTTAACGTATGAACTCTTTTGGAACTTTCTAGATTTTTATATACCTTCATTGCCCCTCAATGGGGAAAATGTGTCCTCTATGATTATCCTGTCCCTTAGGGAGCAGTGAGATGCACATATTAGTGCATCAGGAGCAGCCTGGGATTTAGGATCTTGCTAAGGGTAATGGTAGTGTGAGTATCAAACCAGCGACCATTTCAGCCTTCTCAGGATGCAAATGCTCTGCCTCTCATCCTTCATCTAAAGAATTGAGCAGGAGACTCTCAGTTTTCATCAAAAACGGACAAATAGAAAAAAATTTGCTTGCATTACTAGTCATTTAATGCAGAAACGCAGCTTCCGTATTCTAAATGATCTTCTATAAATTATTTCCCTTTTTGCAAACAGATAAGCTCTGTCACAATGAAAATACTACCGTGCTCTGCCTATTTTATGACTTTGCTCCTTACATACAGATGAATTTTTCCTTCATTTTTAAGAACTGTGTATGAAAGTTCATTTGATATTCTCTTCAGCTGGGTTCTTTTTCTTTTGTTATGATAATACCAGAGAATTGTCAATGATTAATGAAAGACTGGAGGGTAGATACTGGCTTAAGAAACATCTTCACTCTGGAACATAAGTTCAATATATAATTTTCTTATAATTATGGGTGAAAAGCAGTTGTAGTGTTCAAATAGATATATTAACATTGAGGCCCAATTTATTTTGAACTGTTTCTGCTTATTTGAATGTTAATTGTTAAGAGTGCATAGCATAGAAATCCAATAGACGTTGAAGGGAAAACAAAGCCGTTGGCTGCTACAAAGGTAAACTTTCCCAATAACACTTTAACCCTTTTTTTCCCCCAGCTGCTCCTATATGCAGCCTTAAGCTGCTAGTTTGCACCATTTCTCTTCATCCCCATTTAGGCGTGAAATGTATTTCTATTCACAGCAGTGAAAAAAGGAGAAGAGGAGGGAGCGCAAAGGAAGTGACACAAGCAATCTAATGGAAAAAACGCCTCTGTCTAATATCTGTAGAATTGCATATTCCTCTTCAACAAAAATGTGAGGCATCTATGGAACAGCCTTAGAACCATGTGGAGAAGACTTCAATTGGACCGCTGTGCCCTTAATGGCCATGTGGAAAAGGGGAATCTACTGAGAGGTAGCACTCGCTGGAAGTAGAGAGTTATTGTAAAAGTAATGTTGTAAAACTGCTGCAATTTTTTGAGTAGACTGCATGTACCGCATGCCATAGATGTTTGGTTTGAGTGGCAGCAGGCTACATACATTATTCCTAAATGGTTCTTTACAATGTCAAAGTGTTTTCTCTTTCTGCATATTCATTTTTTGGCTCTACAAAAGATTACATGTTATTTTGAAATCAACTATTCGTGCTGATAGTGGTGATCTCAGAGTATTACTGGAATGCAGGAAAAGTGGGTCAGTCCCTCAAGTTCAGAGAGTCTTATTTGAAGAAGCTCTTTTGTCAATACGTAAATTTACATTGAATATTACAAACATTACATAAGATGTTTGACAAGGTCCAATTTTGGAGCCCTTTCTTAACAACATCAACATACTCCTCCTACGTCAGAGTAAGACAAATACCAACAAAAACTATCAAAACTATGCAGCTCATTGATTGATTATAAACACATCTCACGTTGGGTAGATGCAAAGAACAAATCAGTTAGTGGATGTGCCATAATTTTCTCCAGCTAAATCCAATAATAAAAAAAACAAAACAAGTCATAATATTTGTTAGTACAACCCATATCTTTATGTTCTCACTTTTATTTTGGTAAAGTAGCTTCATCTGGGCTGGTGCTTTTTGTGTGTGACACCATCAAGGAGGGAGCCAAAAGCTGGGCTGCTGCCATTTAAAACTTCAATTATAGATAATTTTGTTTCGTAGTTTTTCAGTGATTAGTCCTTTTTCTATACTAGACGTAGCTATGGGCTCAACGAAAAACCGGCTCACTAACTGCTTAACTGTTTCTTTCCAAGACAGAGCCACCTGTGGAGTTAGTTTCATGTTTATTTTTCTAATATAGAAAGGCTTTATAGATCAGTGCTTTTATGTTCCTTATGTATGTCTGAATCTGTCTCATTGAACCTTCAGTTGGCCTTGGCAGAAGGCAGCTCACACTGACTTGGTTTTGGTGGAGGTTTTTTGCTGTTAAAAGGGATTTTCTTCTCTCCACTCTTGCTGCATCGATGTGCATATTAAGAGACTGCTGTAGAGTCAGCGACACTATTTAAGTGAATACTGTTGCCTCATGCTAATCCAAGAGGAGCCTGTCCTGCAAAGTCAATGAATCTATGCAATCAACTTTTTCCTTTGATATAAACCCTTTTCCTAATCTTATTATATGACTCAACTGAATTGTGTCTGTTAAGTGCCTGAGATGAAGTGTAATGAATTGGTGCTATATGAAGTGAATGAAAGGAAATAAAACTAAATAAAATTAGATTAAATTGAGTTGAATTTAACTGAATAGTTGATCTAAACTGAAATGAATCAAATTAAACTTATTAAAGCACATAGCTTCTGTAACTTCAGAGGGAAACTAATGATCAGGGCTGAGAATAAAGGGTAGTAACCATTAGAGCAAGGGTCTTCAATGTTTTTCAGGGCACAAACCCCCAAATCGATGGCGAGATGGAGCGGGAACCCCCCAATTATATATAGTGTATGAAATTGTGTTACATCAAACTGTTTCTACAGTCACTCTATTACATAATGAGTAATGTAACGAAAGCAATTCCTCCCTGGAATTGTTAAAGTATTTCTGATTCTGATTCCTGGTCGATGGGACAGGTGTTGTGAATGAGATGCTGAATGTGTGCAATGATGACTGAAAGACATCTTCTGCCTCAATTTATCTATTTACTGCAGTGTGTTGAATTCATGTTAATGTGTATTTAAAGACATTTCAATTAGTGGAAAAAATTGCAGGGGGGAATATAAATAAAGTCTAATCAACCAATACTTTTGCAACTCCCATGCAGCACCTCTGTGGACCCCCTAGGGGCTGCGGACCCCCTGTTGAAGACCTCTGCATTAGAGACAAATTAGAGAATTACTAAGCAGCCTTTCTATCACTCATCAAACATTTGCAGCTCTAAAGGACAAATGTTCCAGCAGTTTCTTAAAAACTCATTGTGTCTGTATCGCTATATGAGTGGATTATTGCATCATTGTCTGCTTGCCTAAATAGTAAATCTGAAAACTTTAGATGTTCCAAAATGCAACTGTCCATATCTTTACTAAAACTAACATAGTAAAGCACATCACCCTGGATCTAAAGTTCCTACACTGTCTCCCTGTATCTCAGAGAAGATACGTTAAAATACTTCAGTTAGTTTATAAATCATTGAATGGCATGGCACCATAATATATCAAAGTTCTGTTGTCATTGTGTCTGCCCTAATCGCTATATAGGGCACAATATAGTGGTTACACCATTTTAAATAAGTGTCAGAACATCTAGTGGATGAAAAAGGAGTGGACTTGAATTTGCCCACAAAGCACCTCTAAAACAAGTGATCATCCATGGTGATCATGAGCAGATATATCCCAGATTGCTTTGCGAGAGTTATCCTTGCAAAGCATCATGGGATTTGTTGTGACAGTGACCTATTTCGGGTAGTGACAGCTGCAACAAATAACAAACATGTTGTATGCACTGTGCGTGGAGGTGGAGTTATGTGATATGGTAGTGAAGTAGTGAACGGTTAGTTAACTGATTTCACAATCTACTAGTGATTGAGGGATTTAGGGGTCAAGGCAGACTTTCGGACACAAACATTATGTCAGTTTTAAAGACTAATGAGCTAAATCTATTCTACACCTTCAAAACTAGAAACCCACATGGAAAGCAGCATATTAGCATATAGTTATTCTTCCACTTGTCTAGAGCAAACTCCCAGAAGCTCTAAAACTTTTGAAACTTCCTCAATATTTAAAAGGAAATTGCATTTACCTGTCCAGGATGTACCCCGCCTCTTGCTCGTAGACAGCTAGAGATAGGCACCAGAAGTATTGGGAAAGTTCTCTTTCTACGTGAACTAGTTCAAAGTTCAGTTCACACATTTTAAAATGAACTAGTTCAGTTCATAGTTCACAATTCCAAAAAACGAACTAGTTCAAAGTTCAGTTCACACATTTTAAAATGAACTAGTTCAGTTCATAGTTCATAATTCAAATTTTGGCCTAAGTTCACAGTTCCAAAATATGAACTAGTTCATAGTT